>NC_038245.2:28471960-28586598 GCF_000004515.6 Glycine max | reverse complement strand
TTTGATCTCTTTGAGGTAAAATTTATAACCCATTGTGTTAGATGAGTATTTTATAGCACTGATTAGTTATGTGTTGTGTGAAAAGAGTTAGAAACTACGTATTAAGAATTATTATGGTTTCCTTAAAATCCTAGGTTTGCTAAAATTGGGGATTTTGTCTAATCTCTTGTTCTCTTATTTTAAATACTTAAATCCTGTGGAAAATATGGTGGTTGATCTACCCAACAACAGTGGAAGACATTGATTGCATTATTTATGTGAATAGTTAATCTACTTAGCGACATTTTTTTAAAGTTCTTTTAGGAGAAGCAAGTAAACTTCAATATATATATATATATATATATTCTTTATGATCTTGGAAATTTATTTTGAGATTTTGATAATATATATAAGGATGAATGTTGGATTATTTTTTTATGGTATTTATTGTGAGTTCATGATTGATTGACATTTGCTACAACGAAGAGATAATGTAGCCTATGAGTCAAATTCTCAAGTATAATTATAATTGTTGTTTGCTACAACGAAGAGATAATATAGCCTATGAGTCAAATTCTCATAGTATAATTATAATTGTCGTTTGCTACAACGAAGAGATAATGTAGCCTATGAGTCAAATTCTCATAGTATAATTAATATTTGTTGTTTGCTACAACGAAGAGATAATGTAACCAATGAGTCAAATTATTATAGTATAATTAATATTTGCCATTTGCTACAATGAAGAAATAATGTAGCCTATGAGTCAAATTCTCATGGTATAATTATAATTTCCATTTGCTACAACGAAGAGATAATGTTGCCTATGAGTCAAATTCTCATAGCATAATTAATATTTGTCGTTTGCTACAACGAAGAGAAAATGTAGCCTATGAGTCAAATTCTCATAGTATAATTAATATTTGTCATTTGCTACAACGAAGAGATAATGTAGCGTATGAGTCAAATTCTTATAGTATAATTATAATTGTTGTTTGCTACAACGAAGAGATAATGTAGCCTATGAGTCAAATTCTCATAGTATAATTAATATTTTTTGTTTGCTACAATGAAGAGATAATGTAGCCTATGAGTCAAATTCTCATAGTATAATTAATATTTGATGTTTGCTACAATGAAGAGATAATGTAGCCTAGGAGTCAAATTCTCATAGTATAATTATAATTGTCGTTTGCTACAATGAAGAGATAATGTAGCCTATGAGTCAAATTCTCATAATATAATTAATATTTGTCGTTTGCTACAACGAAGAGAAAATGTAGCCTATGAGTCAAATTCTCATAGTATAATTAATATTTATCGTTTGCTACAACGAAGAGATAATGTAGCCTATAAGTCAAATTCTCATAGTATAATTAATATTTGTTGTTTGCTATAATGAAGAGATAATGTAGCCTATGAGTCAAATTCTCATAGTATAATTATAATTGTCGTTTGCTACAACAAAGAGATAATGTAGCTTATGAGTCAGATTCTCATAGTATAATTAATATTTGTCGTTTGCTACAACGAAGAGAAAATGTAGCCTATGAGTCAAATTCTCATGACTTATGCAAGAGGTTTCACTCGAATACATCTCGTGGTGGCCATCAGGGCCATGGTGGTGGAGGTTTTAGAGATGATACAAGTCAACCTCAGTGAGGTCAACAGGGAGGTCGATTGCCACAAGTCACTCAAGCTAGTCAGGTAGCTAGTACAACTCATAGTCGGGGTGTTTCACAGTATCGTGCGACTTCTGATGGGACCTCTATTACTTGTGTTACATGTGGAAAGGCGCATATCAGGCCTTGCAAGCAAGGATCAACAAGTTGCTATTGATGTGGGCAAGTTGGACATTTTGCTAGGAGTTGTCCTATGTCATCTTTTCAACTAGTTTCTAGTGGAGTGGCGACACCTATGGTTTAGATGGGACAATCTAGTGGTTCAAGATCATGTGCACTAAATGGATCATATTGAGGTGGCAGAGGATCAGGAGGCAGAGGACAGTGATAGACAAATGAAGGGCAGGCTCGTGTGTTCACCTTGACTCGTCAGGATACTCAAGCATCCAATGCTGTTGTGACATGTATACTTCCCATAGATTCTCAGGATGCACGTGTTTTGTTTGACTCTGGAGCTACACACTCCTTTATATCTCCCTTCTTTGCAACTATTTTAGGGAGAGATCCATCACCTCTGAGTGAATTTTTGATAGTGGCTACACTAATGGGTCACTTTTTATTAGCAAATTCAGTTTACAAATCTTATGAAATTTTGTTAGAGGGAAAATCATTTATGGCAGATCTTATAGAGTTGGACATGGTAGACTTTGATGTCATCTTAGGTATGGATTGGTTGGCTTCTTGCCATGCTACTTTAGATTGCCATAATAAAGTGGTGAAGTTTGATATTTCGGAGGAACCGACCGTTGTGTTTCAGGGTGATCAAAATTAGTCATCAAGTAATTTGATTTCAGCTGTAAAAGCTCACAAGTTGTTAAGGAAGGGTTGTCAAGGGTACCTTGCGATGATAAAAGATGTCAATGTGTGAATAGCAGAGTTGGAGCAAGTCCCAGTGGTATGTAAATACCCTGATGTTTTCCCTGAGGAGTTACCTGGTATACCGCCAGATAGGGAAGTAGAGTTTGGCATTGATTTGCTTCCAAGAACTCAACCCATATCTATACCTCTATATCGGGTGGCTCCAGCTGAGCTTAAGGAGTTAAGGGAGCAATTGAAGGATCTTCTTGACAAAGGTTTCATTCGACCTAGTTGTTCCCCTTGGGGTGCACCCGTGTTGTTTGTCAAGAAGAAAGATGGTTCACTTCGTTTATGTGTTGACTATCGACAATTAAACAAGGTGACTGTGAAGAATAAATATCCTCTACCCCGTATTGATGACTTGTTTGATCAACTTCAAGGATCTCAATGTTTCTCAAAGATTGACTTGAGAGCTGGATACCACCAGTTGAAGATGAAGGCAGGGGATATGCCTAAGACAGCTTTCCATACTCGATATGGACATTATGAGTTTTTGGTTATGTCTTTTGGATTAACCAATGCCCCTGCAGTTTTTATGAATCGAGTCTTCAAGTCATTCTTAGACCACTTTGTGATAGTTTTCATTGATGATATTTTGGTGTATTCTAAAAGTAAAGAGAAGCATGAGCGACACTTGAGGTTAGCCTTACAAACCTTGAGGGAGCATAAGTTGTATGCAAAGTTCTCTAAATGTGAATTCTGGTTGGATAGTGTGGCCTTTTTAGGTCATGTGGTATCCAAGGATGGCATAAGCGTAGATATGAAGAAAGTGGAAGCGATTCAGAGTTGGCCTAGGCCTACATCAGTGTTAGAAATTCGTAGTTTTCTTGGACTTGCAGGATACTACCGTCGGTTCATTAAGGATTTTTCTAGACTTGCAGCTCCTTTAACCATATTAACACAGAAGCAAGTTGCATTCCAATGGAATGATGCATGTGAGGAAAGTTTTCGGCAGCTAAAGGATTGTTTGACATCTGTGCCTATTGTCGCAACCTACCCTTTTGCGGGCGAGCGGGGCGAGACTCACGGATGCGTCTTCCAAAGGAGGAAAATGCGCGGAGTCGCCACCAACGTTTATTTGTGGAAAACGTTGGAAAAACCGAAGGAAACCGGTCATGAAGAATATTCTAGATTCGGGAGTTGTATTTAAGTTTGAGGAAGGTATTAGCACCTCTCACGTTTATCCCAAAGGACAACAACCTTAAATTAGAATTGTGTGAAATTGTGTATCTAAACTTTTATTTCTTTTTTAATTTTTGAGGTCGACAAAAGTGGGGCTCTTGCTCCTACGTACCCTCCATCGAAGAGGAAATCAGACCTACGTAGTTCTTTCTAAAGGGCGAATCAAGCGATTCTTTTTACTTGGAAGGTGGTCCTTTTAAGGCGTTGGACCTTAAAATGATTCATTTTTACTTAGTGAGAAAAACTGAGGTATCGAACCTTAAAATCCTTTTTTAGCGATTTTTTGTGGACGAGCTTGACTTTGCGAGTTGATTTTAGCCTTAGTTTCACTTTAGTTATTAGTCAATTCAATTAAGAAAGAGAAATCCCAAAGAGAAACGTCCGATTGATTTTTTTGGTTTATTTTACTAAAAGATATTTTTTTATTATTATATTATTATTTTACCTCTTTTTGGTTTCCAATGTGGTTACGGCATGACCGAGCGGTCAGATTTCATTTTAACAGAAATTAACGGATATTACAATTCAAATGATCGGTGGAAATTTATTTTATTTTTTGATTAGGCAAGAAAGTGACTTAAGTAAATGACTAAAGCACGTCAAAAGGGGGTACGGAAAGTAAATGAAACGAAAATAAAAGTACGCGAAACAAATGGGGACCACCAAGGGTACATAGAATGAATTGAAAAGTTCGATTTCGGGAACTTACCGGTTGAAGACCGAAGAACGACGAAGAACGAACGACGAACGACGAAGAACGGTTTAAAATCTTCGCGAAATCACCCACAGAAACGTTACGGAAACGTTACGGAAGCGCCTCGGCTTGGATTTTCTTCACGGAAACAATTTTTTTCACTAATTTTAAGTGATCTTGAAATACCAGAAGGGCTTAACCCCTTTCTCCTTCACTCCTCCCTCTATTTATAGGAAAATAGGGGAGGAGCTTGCCACCCAGCTCACCCAGGCAAGCTCAGCTCGCTCAGGCGAGCCAGGTTGCTTCCTCCAGAAGCAACAACCTTCTGGAGGAACATCCTGGAAGGCCTAAGTGGGTCTGGTTGCTATTTGCACCCCTTTTTTTTACTAAATACACCCCCTTTCTTTTTTTGGTGATTCTTTTTCCGTAACGTTACGAAACTTTACGAATTTCATAACGATACTTGTTTTCTTTCCATAAGGTTACAGAACCTTACAGGTCATGTAATTACTCCTTTTTTAGCTTTCAGAATGTTACAGAAACTCATGAATTGCGTAACAATACTTCCATTTGATTTCTGGCATGTTACGGAATTTCACGGATTGCGTAACAATGCTTCCTTTTGATTTCTGGCATGTCTCGGAACTTCATGTATTGTGCAACAAAGGGTGCCAAGTACCTTGAAGCGGTCAACCAAAGGTTGCATGCCATCAAACAATAGTCCCCGAACAAAATTAGGGTATGACAGTTGCCCCTCTTTACTTACCTTTTATCGGAGATAAGAGGAAAGCAAAGATAAAACACTGATTTCGTCCGTCTTCGCTCTCTCCGTGATTAGCCTATGACGACTCCCGTCTCTCTTTCTTCTTTCTATGCACAACACAAAACAAACACAAAAAAAAAACAACAATAACATAATATATACGTATACACATGTTTGGCGAAGGAACCGATTGGGAAAATAACAAAAAACCATATTTTCCAGTCACCGAAGGCTCCGCACTTGATAATGGACGGCGCATGAACAGCGCTAGGCAATCAATTTGTGGGGCTCCAGACTCGATGGTGGAGGATGCATGAA
Source organism: Glycine max (assembly GCF_000004515.6). Classification (NCBI taxonomy): domain Eukaryota; kingdom Viridiplantae; phylum Streptophyta; class Magnoliopsida; order Fabales; family Fabaceae; genus Glycine; species Glycine max. The sequence continues at coordinate 28,581,122 of NC_038245.2, read as the reverse complement.
TGACAATCAATTCATGAGGCTCCGGATAAGATTTGAGGGTGGAGGATAGACGAACAACGCTAGGCAATCAATTTGTGGGGCTCCAGACTCGATGGTGGAGGATGCATGAATGACAATCAATTCATGGGGCTCCGGATAAGATTTGAGGGTGGAGGATAGACGAACAGCGCTAGGCAATCAATTCGTGGGGCTCCAGACTCGATGGTGGAGGATGCATGAATGACAATGAATTCATGGGGCTCCGGATAAGATTTGAGGGTGGAGGATTGACGAACAGCGCTAGGCAATCAATTCGTGAAGCTCCAGACTCGATGGGGGAGGATGCATGAATGACAATCAATTCATGGGGCTCCGGATAAGATTTGAGGGTGGAGGATAGACGAACAGCGCTAGGCAATCAATTCGTGGGGCTCCAGACTCGATGGTGGAGGATGCATGAATGACAATCAATTCATGGGGCTCCGGATAAGATTTGAGGGCAGAGGATAGACGAAAAGAGCTAGGCAATCAATTCGTGGGGCTCCAGACTCGATGGTGGAGGATGCATGAATGACAATGAATTCATGGGGCTTCGGATAAGATTTGAGGGTGGAGGATAGACGAACAACGCTAGGCAATCAATTCGTGGGGCTCCAGACTCGATGGTGGAGGATGCATGAATGACAATCAATTCATGGGGCTCCGGATAAGATTTGAGGGTGGAGGATAGACAAACAGCGCTAGGTAATCAATTCGTGGGGCTCCAGACTCGATGGTGGAGGATGCATGAATGACAATCAATTCATGGGGCTCCGGATAAGATTTGAGGGTGGAGGATAGACGAACAGCGCTAGGCCATCAATTCGTGAGGCTCCAGACTCGATGGTGGAGGATGCATGAATGCCAATCAATTCATGGGGCTCTGGATAAGATTTGAGGGTGGAGGATAGACGAACAGCGCTAGGCAATCAATTCGTGGGGCTCCAGACTCGATGGTGGAGGATGCATGAATGACAATCAATGCATGGGGCTCCGGATAAGATTTAAGGGTGGAGGATAGATGAACAGCGCTAGGCAATCAATTCGTGGGGCTCCAGACTCGATGGTGGAGGATGCATGAATGACAATCAATTCATGGGGCTCCGGATAATATTTGTTGGCGGGACCGAATGGTCCACCGGGTTCTTTCACCTAATAGGCGAACATGCTTTAGCAAGGAAAAATAAATCATTCACGAGAGCACCATATTTTTGAGAAACAATATACTCATGCCAAAAGTAATTTTCCTTGTAACCGAAAATGAAGGGCAGGATGTCAACATTTAGCTTTTAAATGAACATTCAAGGGAAACGTCGGGTCAAATTGAAACTGGGAATAAAATCACTCATAGTGTATAAAAACTCACACATGTAAGTGTTTTACCGTAATCCCAAACCATAGTTGCACCATGACTTTATTTTGCACGTGATTTCCTATCGAACCAAAAGATCACACGCATGATCACGGATCAATAGGATTTTCTCGAGGGTAGTGTTTTTGGAGAGGAAGCTGGGTGTTTCGGTCTTTTCCTCTTTGTTTATGTGGGGCAGGATATCGCTAGTTGAGAGCGACTTTGAATGACAATCCCAAAGGAAGAACTACTTCAAAAAATGGGTTTTCCTTTGCCGGCAGTCATTTACCCTGTCGAAAAATTTATCTGGTCAGAAGATCTTCTGTTCTCTTTCCTGGTTTCCTGTATTGATCGGGAATTATTCTATTTTTCCTTCGATCTTTTGTCTTTTTACTTCCGATCTTCGATCGGGAATCCTTATTTTCCTTTTCCTCTTTCTTTTCATTTCTTCCTTTTCGATCTTTGATTGGAAATTCGGGTTTTAGCATTCATTATTCGCTCTCCCTTGAGGAGATTCTGCTGTCCTTTTCTTCGGGGGAAAGGATAAGGATTCTTTTCATGGGCCAAGGTTCAAAGTAGCTTAAGGTTGTGTCTCAACATGGTCTTTTCATCGTGCGAGCCCGATTTTGATATCTGGGGCAAAACAAATTCGTGTGTCAAGGTGTTGGTCTCGGTTGAATTTCCATATTATTTCCACGAGGCATGCGTAACAATGATGATTTGGAAACAACGTGCAAAATTAGTCATGGCTACAGCTAGGTGGGTACTCAAGCATCTAGTTTATGGCATTGTGATACTAAGGCTTGGGATTTACACAAGTAGACCCAATATTTCCAAATTATGTTCTTTCATCGGTTCAACGAATCCATCCATTCTTATCTTGGTTATTCTGGAAAATAAACTCTTAGCGTCAGTCTCTTGTTTCCAAATTATATGTTTGCTCTCTGCGAATGATTTATGCTTCCTATGACCATAACATGCCGACCTTCGAGGTCTTTCTTTCTTTTTCTTTTTGTTTCATTTTTTCGTTTGCAAAAACTATACATCCATCACCATCTATGAGAAAAGCTTTTCTTTGTACACCTACATTCCTATACACGACAAACTTTTTCTGTATACACACACATCAACACGGTCTATATAAAAACTCTATTCCTATTCAAAGATTTCTTTTTCGTATTTCAACATACACTCGTGGTTTATACAAAAATTTCTTTATATACACTCATTGCTCACACACAATAATTTCTTTTCACGCATTATTTACATACACACAAAATCTTTCCATACATTTTTTTTAAATATAAAAACTCTTTTCTTTTCTTTATATATAGACACGACATTTGTTCACAATGCCTCTTTCTTTTTCAATTCTTGGTGTTATCATGATTTTTGTTCGTTCTATTTTTAGGACGACGTTCCTAAAGGAAAACTCTACAAGGTTCCGGAATTTCAACAAACATTATCGACAATAACGAAGTAAGCACTAATGCAACAATCCAAACAACATGTATGCACAAAACAAAAGACAATCGAAAAAACAAAACAAACGTTAGTTCCTCAAGTTATAAAAATAAAATGATATGTAACAGATAAAAGAGGAAACATAAAAGAGAATATGAATCTGGGGATCCCCTGGTCATGTGGCTCCACTCCCTCCCAAGAAACCGAGTAAATCTGTCATCTCCTCATCCATGCGGGCCTCCTCCGCACCGCCGGGAGCCTCTGCGGGCGCCTCCCCTACCTGGGCCTCAGGCCAATCTCCGGGCCATGCAACCTTAGCCCTGAACTGATCTAGAGTAGGGCACGCAAAAGGAGCGAAACCCTGGCTCTGCTGATTGAGGCTGAGCTGGTAGAGACACTCATGTATCTGCACCTGCCCCCTGTGGTTGGCCGCCTGTTGGTGAACCAAGTGTTGTAAATACCGCTCCATGCCAAATGGCCCAGTTGGATCAGCTTGATGAGGTGGTGGCGGTGCGTCTGTGGCCTGCGGTGCATCACCCTGTGCCTGTCTAGGCGTGCAATACTTCTTAATGAAGGCCCGGGTGATCGGCGGTCGAATCACCTTACTAGGTGTGAGGGGAACCCCGAATGACTGGTAGAGACCCGTGATCAACCCTGGAAACCCCAGGGCCCTGTTAGACTTATCTGGGTCTAGCGGGTGCCTGGTAGGTGGCATACCTGCAAATAACGAAATGGCGTCAGCGATCAACTGAGCCACATGGACGCTCATCCGTATCAAGATGGCATACACCAACTGACACTTCAGCAGAGGGAGGTCGGAGTTATCATCGTTGGGCAGGACGTTGCTGAGCAGCAACGTCATCCACATCTGGGTCAAGGTGGTCATGCAGGTGCGCATGATCCGCACCCGCCTCCCAGTAGCGGTCCGAGCAAAATCCTGACCAGGTATGCATAACAACTGGGCAATGGCCTTCTCGTCAAATCCATCGGCCCGGTTCCTTCTCTGACTAAACTCGCACTCCTGGCCCTCCTCTAACACTAGCAGGTCACCCAGGAACTGGCTGAGGGCGTCTGCATCAAAAGGAATCCACTGGCCCCTTACCCATGACCGCATGTCCCGCACGCCCTCCTCCGTGGGCCAAGCATTAGCGTAAAACTCTAGGACTATATCCGGGTCAAACTTAGCCATGGGAGTGACTAGCGACGTCCAACACCAGCGAGCTATCTCTTCCTGAAAATCTGTGTACTCATCGTCCCTGAGCTAGACGCGTCTCTCTCGGTGGAACGACCATCCTTTGATGGCCTCAAAACGTTGTTGATGCTCGACGCTCCTGAAACGATGGCTGTCAAACTTGGGAGCGGCACCGGTTCCTTCGACCGCGGCGTCCCTCCTAGATCTCTTTGCAGAAAGCTTTCTCGGAGCCATTTCCTGTGAGGACAAACATTTGGAAAGTTAGTTTACAATAAATATACAAATCATTACAAACAAGAGCCAAACAACACTTCATATGGCGCGAGTGTCAACATGCACTTTATAAAATAATCATATTGGGGTCGTGCTATTTTATGGCACATATGCATTTGCACATATAAAAATTTGGTGAGAGGCATTTTATGACACACATCCATGTACATATTTTTTGACAAACCTTTTCTTGCTAAATCCTATATATATACACACATTTTTTGGAAGGCTTCTTTTGCTACCTACTCACAAATACACATATTTTGTAAAATACTTTTACGCTACCCATCCAAACACTTTGTAAGGCACTTCATGCTATATATATTCATATTATGAAAGGCATTTTCATGCTATATATATTCATATTTTGCAAGGCATTTTATTCAACATTTTGCAAGGCATTTCATTCAACATTTTGCAAGGCATTTCATGCTACGTATTTACATACATACATATTATCGAAGGGCTTTTTCATGCTATCTAAGCGTAAGGCATTCCTCATGAGGCAGCAAGCTTTGAATTCTAGTAAAAAAAAACTCCTCAAACATATTCTAATACTCATGCATCTTTTACATTAAAAACCGGAAACTTAGATTCCTAGGCATGAGTCATCCTTTTGGCACTTTAGTCTAGCTTCTACAAACTAGCCACACACTCACAATGCGCACAATTTATTTCGCAAGCTAAGTTCCACAAAATCATGCGCAAATGCTATTGAGGAATTTCACCGAACACTTGGTGGGCGCATGTTTAAGCATGAAAATCAAGGGAATAGGGGCAATGTGGCATGCCCCATTATCTCAGAACGCACCCTAGGCCTAAGGCCATCCCCTACAACCCCTTAATTAAAAAAAACAAGCAATAATTCAAGGATAAATCCCTTACGTTTCAAGCCAATACATGTAACTTAGAGCACCAAAATGTATCAATGGAAAGCCAGAGAGCCCAAGAATGAGGTACTTACTTGTTGGAGATGAATAATGGAGCAAAATGGAATAAAAAACGTGAAAAATGGTGACCTAGGGCCTGAAAAATTGGTGATTCCCATAGCTTTCTTTTTGAATGAGGGGGGGGGGGGGGAAGAGTTTTTTTGGTGCAGAAACCTTCCCCCTTCCCCCTTTTTACCCATTTCATGCAGGGGTTGCTCGCCCAAGCGAGCTAACTTGCAAAAAAAATTTATTTTATTTTATTTTTTTGGGGAAATAAGTAAGACTCCTAAGGGTCAGCGTTCACTTACTCAAAACCCCTCATGGTAGATTAGGCATCTAATACTTATTTTATAGACACAACAACAATAATAACTGAAGATTTTAAAGGATACTAGGCTGCTTTGCAGCGGTGCTTTCCGTTTGTCCCGGGCTAGGCAATGGATGACGACCTATTGGTCGTGACCCTAGCCTCTCCTTGCGTCCGTTCCTAAGTACCTGAAAGTAGGAAACAACAATGCGTGGCAAATCGTGACCGCGTCGTCGTCTTACCTTGATTGGTTTCTGCCTTTAACCTTGTCTCGACCTCTGACCGTTGCCTAAGATGATTCTGCCCCTGTTATCACAAAATATGCATGCGTATGCGTATGCACAAATGTTTTCAATGCAATAATCTTCTTAGTGAAAGCTGGTTAGGTTCAGTTTAAATTAAGCGCTTGGGGCACCCCATGAACTGAGCGAAAGGGCTCAAGTTATCACAAACTGCACATGGTTTAAAACCAAAGTGAGGACTGAAGCCCCCCCATGTTCTCTTCTTTTAAAGAACTGTGACGAGACAATTACAGCGGATAGGAATCCCTGGAGGAAACCAAGAAGAACACAAACACAAAAATAAAAAGAACATGTAGCGGTTTCCTCCATTGCCCCAGATTTCAAGCGTAATATCGCTTAACGACATCGGAGTTCACGGGCGAGGGTAGCTCTTCGCCATCCATGTTGGTGAGCACCAGAGCCCCCCCCCCCCCCCCCCAAAAAAAAAATCCTTTTTCACAACAAAAGTTCCTTCGTAATTCGAGGCCCACTTCCCTCGATTATCTTTAACAGCGTGGGATATCTTTTTCAAGACAAGGTCCCCCTGATTGAACTTGCGTGGGCGTACCTTCTTGTCGAACGCGTTCTTTATCCTTTGTTGATATAGGTGCCCATTGCTCATGGCCGTCAAATGCTTACCTTCAATAAGGTTGAGTTGGTCATAGCGTGTTTGAGCCCACTTTGATTCTTCTAGGCCTGATTCCGCTAGTATCTTCTGGGAAGGGACCTCTATCTCAAATGGGAGTACCGCTTCCATCCCACAAACCAAGCAATACGGCGTTGCCCCAGTAAAAGTTCGTACCGAGGTTCGATATCCATGCAGGGCAAAAGGCAACATCTCATGTCAATCTTTTTATGACATCATCATCTTCTGAATAATCTTCTTAATATTTTTATTTGCAGCCTCCACAGCCCCGTTCATCTTTGGCCGATAGGGGGTCGAGTTATGATGCTGGATCTTGAAATCCCCGCACATTTCCTGCATCATTTTGTTATTCAGATTGGTGCCATTGTCAGTAATGATCTTCCTATGGAGTCTGTATCGACAAATCAGTTCCTTCTTTATGAATTTGACCACCACACTCCTCGTGACATTGGTATAAGAAGCCGATTTGACCCATTTGGTGAAATAATCTATTGCCACGAGAATGAAGCGATGACCATTTGAAGCTTTGGGTTCGATGGCCCCAATGACATCTATCCCCCACATGGAAAAAGGCCAAGGGGCGGACATGACATTCAGAGGATGTGGCGGAACATTGACATTGTTCGCGTATGCTTGACATTTATGGCATTTCCTTACATGGGCGCAGCAATCGCTTTCCATAGTGAGCCAGTAATAACCTGCTCTAAGGATCTTCCTGGCCATAGCATGCCCATTGGCATGTGTCCCAAATGAACCCCCGTGGACTTCCTCAATCATGTAGTTCGCCTCTTTGGCATCTACGCATCGCAGGAGGGTCATGTTGTGGTTTCGTTTGTACAGGATAGTACCACTCACAAAGAAACCAGTAGCCAATCTCCTTAACGTTCTTTTGTCATTGTCGAAAATCCCTAGTGGATATTCTTTGTTTTCGACATACTGTTTGATGTCGAAATACCACGGTTTCCCATCTTGCTCTTCCTCTATCGCACAACAATGTGTCGGCTTGCCCCAAGATCTGAATTCAATGTACGGCAGATCCCCGTGTGAGGCAAGTTGAAAGATGGATGCCAAGGTGGGCAATGCATCGGCCATTTGGTTTTCTTCCCGAGGTATATGGTGGAAAGAAATGTCGTCAAAGAATTTGGCTAACTTCAAGATATGAGTTTGATAGAGTATCAACTTTGGATCCCTAGTTTCCCATTCTCCTCTCAACTGGCGTATTACCAAAGCCGAGTCTCCATACACTTTGAGTAGCTTTACGTCAAAATCAATGGCCGCTTGAATCCCAAGGGCGCACACTTCATATTCGGCCATATTTTTGGTACAATCAAAACCTAGCCTGGCCGTGAAAGGAATACATTGACCATCTGGGGATACAAGGACTGCCCCTACTCCATGGCCCAAAGCATTAGATGCCCCATCGAAACAAACAATCCATTTGTCTATATCCTCGTGCATCCGCTTCTCTTCGAATAGGGCCATGATGTCTTCATCCGAGAACTCAGGGTGCATCGGCCGATAATCTTGGAGGGGTTGTTGGGCCAAATAATCTGCCAAGGCACTTCCCTTTATCGCCTTTTGGGTGACGTACACAATATCGAATTCAGATAGTAGTACCTACCACCTAGCGATTCGTCCCGTGAGGGCCGGCTTCTCAAAGATGTATTTCACGGGATCCATTTTGGAAATAAGCCACGTGGTATGACTGAGCATGTACTGCCTAAGACAATGTGACGCCCATACCAAGGCACAGCACGTCCTTTCCAACATTGACTAATTCATCTCACAGGCGGTAAACTTCTTGCTTAAATAGTAAATGGCTTGTTCCTTTTTCCCAGAGTCATCGTGTTGACCCAACATGCACCCCATAGACTCATCTAACACAGTCATGTACAGGAAAAGAGGTCTTCCTGTTACAGGTGGCATGAGCACCGGGGGATTCACGAGGCTCTGTTTGATTTTTTCGAAGGCCTCTTGGCAGTCGTTGTTCCACAGGAAACCTCACGATGTAATTCAACCTGCCCAAGAAACCTCGAACCTGCTTCTCCGTGCGTGGCTTTGGCATTTCAAGAATGGCCTTCACTTTCTCGGGATCTATCTCTATCCCTTTCTGGCTCACGATAAATCCCAATAACTTCCCCAATTTCACCCTGAAGGTGCACTTGGCGGGGTTTAGTTTCAGTTGGTATTTCCGAGCCTTCCAAACAGCTTACGCAGATTGACGAGGTGTTTGTCCTCGGTCCGAGATTTGGCAATCATGTCATCTACATAGACTTCTATCTCTTTATGCATCATGTCGTGGAACAACGCTACCATGGCACGCTGATAGGTTGCCCCAGCATTTTTCAGCCCGAAGGCCATCACTTTGTAGCAGAATGTTCCCCATAGGGTGACGAAAGTAGTCTTCTCCACATCTTCGGGTGCCATCTTTATCTGATTATACCCTGAGAAACCATCCATAAAGGAGAAAAGGGGGAACTTGGCTGTATTATCTACCAATATATCAATGTGTGGCAAGGGAAAATTGTCTTTAGGACTGGCTCGGTTTAAGTCCCGATAGTCTACACACATTCGCACTTTGCTGTCCTTTTTTGGAACCGGGACAATGTTGGCTACCCACTCCGGGTATCGAGCTACAGCCAAGAAACCCGCATCGAACTGCTTTCTCACTTCTTCTTTAATTTTCAAAGACATTTCGGGTCTCATCCTTCATAGTTTTTGCTTAACTAGGGAAGACCCAGGATTCAATGGCAACTTATGCTGCACAATGTCGAGGTCCAGACCTAGCATGTCTTGGTACGACCACGCAAAGATGTCTTGATATTCTTCAAGAAGGGTTATCAAACCTTGGCGGATAGGTGCGGTCATACCGGTTCCTACTTTCACTTCTTTTTTTCCCTCTCCGGTCTCTAAGTCTATCAGTTCGGTTTCCTCTTGGTGAGGCTTCATTTCGTGTTCTTCCTGAGCGATCAATCTCTCCAACTCTGGTGAAAGGATGCCCTCTTCCTCTTCTTCGTTTATTGTTTGACTTACTTCTCGGTCAAAATTGATTATCAAACCCTCGTTGTTAGGATCCTCAAAGAATCGACCCTCACATCTATACCATTCAAGACAAAAACAAAAACATGCAAAATGATATGAGAAAAGGTGGAATCGCAAGAACAGATAAAACAAGATCTCTTTGTTTATTTAATAAGGTAGGTTTCACAAAACAAAAGAGAAAGGAATCTATAGCCTCTAATTACATTGAATCAGCAGTATAGACTTCCGATTAGCTCATCACGCGCCAATTCCCCACTTAGGAATTGGGATGGCATGGTCACACGAAACTTGGCGGATCTTGTGGAGATTCCTCCCTATTGCCGCCACCTCTTCCTCGAACATTATCCCGAAACTTGTGAAACACTGGCTAACATGGTCGGGCCATGCCCTATCTGCCCGGAGTCTTGACGGTGCATTCCTTCTTCCTAGTTTCTCGGGTTCATACCCCAACCCATATTTGTACGGGTTACCCCTAATGTCGACCACATCGGCATTCCTGTGGCTGTCCTTGCCCAGACCCATTCCGGGCTCATAACCGTGCCTAAGCATTATGGTCGCATTAGAGAGACAAGGTAGCAACGGACTCGTTTCCACAGAGGCACAACTCACCACCTCGAAGGATTGGAAAGCTGTTTCCAATGATTCCTCCGCTGCTTCTACATATGGCGCGGAGGAGGGCAGCTCACCAACATATCTTCTTCGCCTGACACTATCACCAAGAGTCCACCAACCACGAATTTCAATTTCTGGTGAAGCGTCGAAGGGACCACTCCTAGCGCGTGAATCCAGGGTCTCCCCAAAAGGCAGCTGTAGGCGAGATTTATGTCCATCACTTGGAAAACCACATTGCAAGTGTGGGGGCCTATCTAAATGGGGATGTCGATTTCCCCCATCACCTCCCGTCGACTACCGTCAAAGGCTCGTACTGCCATCGAACTTGGTTTTAGACGTGACGCATTAAAAGGAAGCTTCTCCAAGGTGGTCTTTGGCATCACATTTAAACTTGAACCATTGTCGATGAGCACCTTAGCGATGACATGGTCCATGCATCTGACAGACACATGTAGAGCCTTGTTGTGCCCTCTCCCCTCCATAGGAATCTCTTCTTCCGCGAATGCAATATAGTTATTGGTAGTTATATGATTAACAATACCTTCAAAACCCTCGACTGAGATGTCGTGTGCTACGTGGGCTTCATTGAGGACCTTTACCAATAGTGCACGATAAGGCTCAGAGTTTATGAGCAGTTCGAGCAAAGAGATCCTTGCCGGAGTTTTATTCAGTTGCTCAACTACTTTAAACTCACTTTGTTGTATGAGACGAAGGAACTCATGAGCCTCTTCCAAGGTCACCGCCTTTCCTTGAAGACCTTCTTTCTTTTCAGCTCCTTTTACCACCGGGGGATCCACTTCTTTTGAGGGGGTGGCCGCGTCTGCGGGCTCTTGTATCATGGGTGCTTTCCCCTTGGAGGGAAATTCCACCGAGTGAGGGGGAGCGAACACCCGGCCACTGCGGGTTACGCCACTAAGGCCGGTAATGTTGGTCACCTTGGCTGACAAGGAGTCAACCTCGGTTGCAGCCCTATCTCCAAAAGGGGGGGGGGTATACTTCCGTGGAACGACCTTATTGCTTTGATAGGAAAATGATGTTGGCTTGGGCACCATCGGGGAGTACTCGGACCTGGAGCCGGTCATATTCCTAGTGAAGCATATTACTAGGGCTTTGGGGGTTGGGGGAACCTTCCTTTCTGCGGACTGCATGCAAATCTGCGGTTCTTCCCTATCTCCCTCAGACACTTCGAGCTATCCCCAGTCCATGAGCCGTTGAAGTAACTCTTCCACCGCGGGGCAGGTTTCCATGTCGTGTGATTCCCCGAGATGAAGCAGACATTCGTCACTTTCGCCTCCACCTTTATGTTATTTGTACCAGTAACTGGTTTATGGATGAGTGCTCTTCTAGACGTAGCCACATCTTCTAATCTCTTTGACCTTGACAGCCTATCCTTTTCGATGGCGTTTACGCTAGCTCCTCCATGACTAGCTAGTGGATTGGTTTTAACGTTGGGGCCCTCTTCTTGGAATGATAGCCAGCCTGTATTTATTAGGTGTTGCACCTTATACTTGAATGGCAGGCAAGAGTCAATGTTGTGTCCGGGGGCTCCACTATGGTATGCGCATGTGGCATTTGAGTTGTACCACTTGGGGTATGGTGGCTGGAAGACCTTCCCGGGTATGGCCACCACCAAATGATTTTCCAATAATGAGGGCCACAACTCGGAATGCGCCATGGGAACAGGAGAGAACTCGTCTCTCGGGGGGCGTCGTGCATTGTTATAGTTCGCGCCAGGAGTTGTATTATTGGCTGGCCGGGGAATGGCTGGAGCTGCGTGTTGGGCAGGCGTTTTTTCAGTTGTGGGAGGCCCTTCCAGTTGAGTTGGGAGGGAACTTCCGGCTCAGATCGAAAAGTTCGGGTGGTTGTGTTGGTATGAGTTTTGGGCGTTTTGGGGCGTTTTCATCCATGTTGGGGCGGTGGTGACTGCGTGGGTATCTCCTTCCTTTTTCCGTGTGCCCACCACTGGGGCTCTTCTATTGTTGTTGGGGGCAGCGTTGGAGGCATATTCAAACTTGCCTTTCCTCAGTCCGGACTCGATTCTTTCTCCGGCGAAGACGAGGTCTGCAAAGTTAGCCGGCATATATCCTATCAGCTTCTCGTAGTAGAACATAGGCAATGTATCTACCATAATCGTGATCATTTCCCTCTCAGTCATAGGTGGGACGACTTGGGCTGCTAGGTCTCTCCACCTTTGAGCATATTCTTTAATGGACTCATGTTCCCGTTTGGTCATGCTCTGAAGTTGGTTCCAATCAGGAGCCATATCCGTGTTGTATTGGTACTGCCTAATGAAGGCAGTTGCCAAGTCTTTCCATGACCGGATCTGAGAAGCTTCCAGATTGGTGTACCACGCCACTGCTGCTCCGGCTAAGCTGTCTTGAAAGAAGTGCATTAACAGCTTTTTGTCCGTAGAATATGCCCTCATCCTTCGGCAATACATCCGAAGATGACCTTTTTGACACGTCGTCCCTTTGTATTTATCAAAATCTGGTACTTTAAACTTGGGAGGAATGATGATGTTAGGTACCAGACACAGATCTGCTAAATCCGAGAATGGATAGTTGCCGAGGCCTTCTATTGCTCTCAGCCTCTCTTCAAGTAGATCAATCTTTCCCTTGTCTTTTGCAATGGGAACGAGTTCCTTAACGGGTGTGGATGGAGACGGGACATGGCGGACTATGTTTGGTTGGGGAACCTCATGGGGGGCTGGTTCCTTGAAGGGAAGTAGAGGGCCTAAATGGGCATCTCCTTCATCATCTTCTTACAGAGGATAGTCGGCATGAGGAGGGAGCTGCCCCTCGAAGGTAGGGGCTTGGCTCAAATCGTCTGGAGGGGAACGGGGAGTGAAGTCCGGAGACAAACCATAAGGGTAGGCTTGAGGACTATACCTCCGATTGAAAACTATCGTGTTTCTGTCTTGGCCTAAGTTTATTGCAGGCTGTAGCACCGGTTCCGCTTCCCTAATTGTAGTGGAAGCGGCCGCCGTAGCATTATCTTCTATAGTTTTTTGAATCTTTAGCATGGCCTCCATGATATAAGCCATCTGATCTTTTAAGGCCGATAGGTCAGCCTTCATCTGTTCTTGCACTCCATCTTCGTTATCCATCTTACTTCTGGATCTGGTGTTATAGGGGTGCCTTTGCGCTTTTTTAGTTATGGTGAGTTCCCTAAAGAAACAAACAGTGGTGAGCATGCCACCAAAACATGAATATGCTAATGAATGATCAGAGCACTTGGATCCACCTCAAGGCCTTTTTAGACAACACGATGAGTTTCAGAACTTCTCTTTTTTATAAAAAGGAACAAAAGCTTTTATCTAGCCAAGATCATACAAAAGTGTTACAACAGAACCTAACGGTTTCTAATTATATGGGCCATTAAATCTATCATGTGTTGACAGTAATTCATTAGCCCATGAATTTCCTCTGGAGCTGAACACACTTCGGCGATGGCCTTTGCTTTGGCTAGTAGTCGCGGGAGGTCTTGACTTCCATTTAAGGTCAAGGCGAACCTATCCATCCACATGGTCACTTCTTGATGCAATGCATCAATCACCCTCCCTCTTGCTTCCTTCTCGGCGTACGCTTGTGCGAAGTCCTCTACTAGCTTTTGTTCATGGGTCAAAGACTGGTTTAACTCTTCTTTGTACTGCCCTATTATAGCTAGCATGCTTTGCTCCGTGGCTTCTAAGTGTCGGACCAAACTCCTCTTGGATCTTGAGCAAGCAGCTAACTCCTCCTTTAAGACCATGCCATGTACTCGTGACTGGTCTCTTTCCTCTCTCCGGAGCTTGAGCTCATTGTTGCTGCCCCACAAAGCTCCTTGGAATTTATCTCGGCCATGCTCTTCCTTGCGAGTCCTCTTGGTTTCTCGTTCGAGGGCTCTTGCGGTAGCCGCATTTTCCTCTCGTAACTCGACACACTCTTTCCGGATGTCTGTAGCGACTAACTTGAATTTTTCTTTGGCGAGTCTTGCCTTTCCTAGCTCTGTTTTTAGAGCTTGGACTTCTTCATCCTCTTCCGGAGCTTCGAAGTTCTCCTCGTTGATAATTTTCAACTTGGAGAGCCAATCTAACCCTCGTGTATGAACTCTTAGCCATTCATGATAACCACCGATGATGCCATTACGGATGCCCCTAAGTTCTTTATCTTTCCTTAACGGGCTTTCCTACGCCTTGTGGACTCTTTGTACAATCTTGAAACTTTGCGCGCCGAAATCTCTCACAAGGAAAGGCGAGAGACTCTCTTCCGTCGGTGCTCCCCTCATGGGGTACCCTAACTGTCTTATAGCAAGTGCGGGATTATAGTTAATACAACCCCTCGTCCCTATCAACGGAACGTTTGGGTAGTCCCCACATGAGAAGAGAACTCCCTCCTTTCCTTCCTTCCATCGAGGAAACCAGTTGATTATGCTGCCTCCTATCCCAGCCAAGTATTGGTCCCAATCTACTCTTCTCTTTTCGACGCACGAGCGATAACTTTGAAGCGGACACGGGTGCCTTATTTCTTGTTGGAATAGGTGTGAAACCAACCGCACACAAAGAGCGGGTAAGCAACAGACAATCTGTGCACTGTTCATCTCGCACCTTTGGTCAAATGTATCAAATAAGTCCGCCAAGATAGCTACCATCGGGCTCTCCTTGCTATGGTGATATGCAAGGAAAGCATCAATTGCGGCTAGGTCCACCAAACTGTCCACGTTTGGAAAGAGGACAACCCCAAAGATTAGCAAAGCTAGTATATCCGCAAACGAGACCCACTCCTCTTGATTCGCCATATCCTTTGCCTTGCCTTCCAAGTATTTCCGCGGTAGGCCCACTACGCCGTTTCAAGTTTGCTTCATACGATCCAACTCTCTCGCCGAATCTCCAACCACAGCTGCAATCTTGCTCAAGGAGGGAAGAAATCCGGAGAAAAGATACGGTTTTCTTCCCCCGAGAGGGCATCCTATAATCTCCTCAAATTCTTCAACAGTCGATACTATTTGGAAGTCCCCAAACGTAAAGCATCTCAATGGCTGGTCATAGTATTGGGCAAGGGATACAATGGCTTCCGTAAATACCTCAGCTGTGGTCAAATCTAAAATCTTTCCGTACACTTTGCGGAAGGCTTGCCTTTGGAGGGGTCCTGTCGCAACCTACCCTTCGGCGGGAGGGCGACGCGTGACTAGCGGGTGCGTCTTCCAAGAAAGGAATACGCGCGGAGTCGCCACCAACGTTTATTTGAGAAAAACGTCGGAAAAACTAGAAAAGACGTGGTCTACGAACTTTAAGTGAAAGGTTCGGGAGTTGAATTTATGCACGGGGAAGGTATTAGCACCCCACGCGTCCGTCACAAGAGACGACAGCCTTTAATCAAATGTGCAAATATGACTTCAATTTATATTCTTTTCCCTTTTTACGTTCTTATGTCTTTTTTATGCCTTTTTATGTTTTTTATCTTTTTATGGTCGACAAGGGCGTTTCCCTTTGCTCCTACGTATTCCTCAATTGTGATGAGAAAATCAGACCTACGTAGTTCTTTTGTGAACAAAGCGTTTTGGTTAAGTTATTTTTTTATCCTTTTTTGCAAGATATGTTTTAATTGGATGAAAGGTCATTTAAGGCGTTGGACCATTTAGACAATGAGAGGGGATCAAAATAGAATCCGTGCGTGATGCATATGCGAAAGGCGCAACACGGGAATGTACATAGTATGACGATATTCACAAAATATAAGCAAAAGGGTACATGACACTTATGCATGGCAGTGTGAAAAATGGCACGCAGCGTGTCCGCTCCGTGCCCCTATTCAAGGGACCTATATGTGAGAGAGCTAAAAGGGTTTTTAGTGATAATCCCAAAGATGGTCATATCTCTCTTGATGGTCCCTAGAGGTATCATCCCCTTCGAAGAACATATTGCAACAATAGGGACTACTAGCAACAATATGTTATCAAAGAGAAAAACTCTAGATGAGGGTTCATTGTAATCAAGCAAGTTGGGAACTGTTGGTGGTAGTAGACATGGTGAAATTGGAGAAGAAAATATTAGAGGTAAAGAAAGCAAGGATTAGGGTAAATCAAATGCCTTAGCAAACGGTGGAGTGAAGCTATTTAAAGTGAAAAGAACTTTGTAGATGTAACAGCTAGAGATATTGAATACAAAGTTAGTTGCAAGAATTAAAAGAAGAGGGAAAGACTAAAATGGATATATCTTAACCCTTTAAGTAGCCAATCATCGTCAAGATATAGGGGGGCATTTGTTTCCAATCGAAATATTTTTAGTTAGTTGAATGAATCGGGACAAGGACTTAGCCGAAAAAAAAAATTGTTATAATTTCATATAAGATGGTGGAATTTGACTGTTAGGGAAGATAATTCGGCCAATATTTAAAAATATGGATAAATTTAAAAGATAAGCGCATCAAGATTCAAATCGTACCTAAAATCACAGAATAACTGGCCAAGATTAGTTGAAACTATGAAGACCCCACAATCTAGGTGGTTCCTTAAAAATCGGAAAGTGGGAAGCTTATCGTGTTGCTGGTTAGCTGAAATACATAGAAACTAGCCGAAAACAAATAGAAACAAAGAGGTCATGTATGAACGCTGATAATCATGATTTAGGATAAGCTAGTTTAAATTTTACAAGTATAAATAGTGGATTAGAAATGTTTGTAAAGGACTTGACCAAAAACAACCAATATATGCAATTATATTTCCAATTAGCTTTCTATGTCTTTGTCGATTTTACTGTTTTTCATCTAAATTTAGCCTTTGCTTTGTTTCTTTAATATTCTGTTAAAAATTACCCTAAATCAAGTGTTTTTTGAAGTAACTTGAGAGCCCAAACTCCAATCAAGAGACAGATTTCTCCTCTTGACAACTAAATCGTGGACTTATTTTTTCAAATGGATTATTGCGAAGGGATTGGCGAGGGAGTAGTGAAGGATTGGCGAGAGATGTGCGAAGGATTATTGCTAGGGATTGGTGAGGGAATATCAATGGATTATTGCGAAGGATAGGCAAGGGACTAGTGAAGGATTGACAAGGGAGTAATAAAATATTTTTGTGAGGGATTAGAAATTAGTGAGGGACTTTTGCGAGGAATTAGAGTGGGAAATTTTCAAGGGATTGGCAAGGAATTATCGAGGAACATATAGATTTATTTTGTTGTGAAGAATTAGCTAGGGATTGAGGAAGGAATTGTGAGGAAATATTTTTGTCGCCATTTAGTTACTTGGATTTAGCGAGGGAATGATTTCTCGCAAAGCCCTCTCTAAATGGAATAGCGATGGATTTGTGAGAAATCATTCCCTCGCTAATTAACATTTTTCTTGTGTGTACGTTAGCATTTAATGGTTTGTCCAACATGATTTTGTGATGTGACATTGAGTCATCCCTTGTCTCATACATTTATGCATGATATATTAGAGTACCTGATATGATATACCTTGACATTTAAACTCCACCCTAAGGCAATATGACACAAAGTGAGTAATTGTTGTACCAAGAAAGTTCATGCTATAATGGTTTCGCCAAATGGGTGATCTCGTCCGAGATAGAATCAAAAGTGACATTGCTATTATGCAATTATGTAAGTGACAAAAATTAGAAATGGGATGTTCATTGGCATAATTTTTTGCCCCTAAAAATTAATCAACACCGATATCAACAATGTGATATTATACGACATGTCAAAATTATTTTAACAATGTATGATAAACAAGAAAAGTCGGTTATTTCTTCCCTGAATTTCTCTGTAACATGAATAGCCATATTGAAAACATATTCGTTCTGAAATTTTCTTTGATTGATATCTTGATGGTGTGGTCGAGGAAAGTTTACCTTGACCCACAGTGGATGCTAAATGTTCTTACTAGATTCTGAAGTGCTATCCAAACCCATTGCCACCAGTAATCTAATCTCCTACTTGGTATCCCCTTTATTTTTTAGCCAGTGAGTGAATAATAGAGTTAGAAGATACTTTTACCTTTAGTGTACCCTTTTATTTATAATAGTATATTTCATCAGTTAATGGATAGGTGGTTACCTACTTAGTTCTAGATTGAGTAATCTGAAATACATGTCTTTCAAATTACTTAATCCATAACATTGTTAAAAGGCTTATGGATTTGCTTATCTGAAATTATGTTAGCATAATTCTAGATATGCAAATTTGTAGGACATATTCTTTACGAATAGACCAATATAGAAATAAAAGCAGATGAAAAAAAAAAAACCTCTTACTTGAAATATTGACTTTGTCGTCTACAAAAGAAGGAGGAACATGCAAGGAATGTGACCTTCTACTTCAAATAGTTTTTTCCATGGAAGACTCACAGACGGAGAGTGATGGAGGAAAAAGATGCAAGACTTAAGAAGCATGGAAGAAGCTATAATAAAAGAAAGATAACTTGGGAATATTAAAAATGAGAAAAAGGACTATGCATTGATAATGTAAAATAGTTTTCATTGTCATCCAATTACTATTCATCATGTATGGTAAGTTTATTGAATTTTATAAAATTATCTTAAAAGTCATATCAATGATGATTTCTGATTAGATAACAATGTAAAATTGATTTATATTGTCAATACGTTACCCCAAAACCCATTAAAAATTATGGAGGTGTATGAGACAAAAAAATGGGGTGCATGAAGCAATGACCATACATCTTTAATTGTAACATTTGATCCCTAATTTTATAAATTGACGATTTTGGTCACCCTAGTAGATTATTAACTAATAATTGTGATTGATAGAGTTATTAAATTAATTATAAATTAAATAAAAACCATTAATCATTAAAAAAAACTTTAATTAAAGATCATTAACCCTAATGTGATGTTGTTACTGGTGGAGTCACATGTAGCTGTGGAGGAGGAAGAGGTGTTTATGAAGAGGATGAACATAGTGTTGTGGAGGATTAAGATTATTAATTTATAATTAACTTATAACTATTAATTAGAATTATTTGTTAATAATCTACTAAAAAGACCAAAATCGCCAATTTATAAAACTAAGGGAACTAAAGGTTACAATTAAACATCAAGGGAGACAAAATCGTGAATTTGGAAAATTAGGAAACTAATTTGCAAGTTAGTCATTTTTTAGGCTGAATTGTGATTTTTGGTCCCCTAATTTTTCAAATCCATGATTTTGGTCCCTTGATTTTTAATTGTAATATTTGATCTCTTTAGTTTTATAAATTTGTGATTTTAGTCCCCCTGATAGATTATTAATTGATAATTGTGATTATTAGAGATATTAAATTAATTATAGATTAAATAAAAAACATTAATCATTAAATTTTTTTTATAGAAGACTATTAATCCTACTGTGATGTTACTAGTGGTGGACTTGCATGCGACAATGAAAGTAGAAGAGATGTTTACACAGAAGAGGAGAAACATAGTGTTGTGGAAAATTATGTTTAACAATTTTTTATTCAGTTTTTTAATAATTAATATTTTGATTAATTTATAATTAACTTAATAACTCAATTAATCATAATTATTTATTAATAATTTATCATGAGGACCAAAATCATGAATTTAAGAAATTAGGGGACCAAAATTACAACTTAACCTTATTTTTTTTACTAGTATACATTTTTTTTTTCTTGCCCCAGAATGAAACGTATAAACCATATGCGCACACCACTTGATCTGCAAATTTGGTAAACCATATTTCTATTATAATTTATAAACTATATGCACTTTATACTGAAATATCGAGCAGGATTTAAAAACTTAAAACTTCAGAATATTTCAACACTTTATCTGGTTGGTTTGTTATGAAGCTCTACCAATAAGTGACCTGTGTTTTCTAACTTTGGAAAAATTGTGGGACTCTCATGCATTGTACGTTTGGGTACAATTGGTTAAACCACAACACTTTGGGTACAAGTGGTTTAACCACAATATGTTGGTTTTCTTCAGGAATGAACTACTCAATTGACCTTTTTTGTAGTTTGTTTGATTTGGAGAAGAGAATGTCCAAACTCCAAAACCAAAGAAATAATAGTAAACACCACCTAAAATAATAAACACTAAACAAGAAAGCTAAAGTAAATATGTACTAACATGTTTGAGTGCTGGAACCATATTTGAACCTGTCCACAGAAACTAGTATCCTACACCTAAACCAGAACAACAATATTAAACCAGATCTTACTTATACACAGGAAACAAATATCATAGAAAGTATAAACTATTTCGCAGATTCTCATAAAAACCAGTCCTCATACGTTGGCACTTAGCCTTGATCACTATTCTGCTGCACAATGCTTCCTACTTTATTAAACAGTTCTATACACATTCACAATCATCCTTGCAGGGAGGTTTAGAATATAAATTAGGCATTTGCACATAGCTTATCATTACAAGGCAAGTACCTAATGAACAGTTCTAACTATCATCCCTTTACACATAGCTGAGTGCTATCCAAACTCAGTGAAATTAGATAAGAAAATGGATTGAACTACAATGCACACTCATAATAACATTCACCACTTTGTTGATTTACATTTGGCAGATATTCCACTCCCTTGAAAGTAAGGCTTGAAGGTTCTTATAACTTCTTCATAGGTTGGTCTCTTGTAGTCCACTGCCTGTAATCAGTTATCATTCATTATTAGTCTTTCAAATGGAAAAAAATTACACCTATTTCAAATCTCCTTTTTTCCAACAAACCTGCTCAATAACTTCTTCAGGGTCTGCCCATTTCCATTCTGCAAATTCACGTTCTGCTTCCCCATTAGCTAAGTTGACCTCACTGTCATCTTTTGTTAATCTCATAAGAAACCTATCAAATGATCATAATGAATGTCATAAAAAGCAGAGTTTTGGTAGGATATAGACATCAATGCACTCAACTAAAAAAACAATAGAATGTATCGGCTTTGCTAACTGTACATTCACATAACTGGATAATTAAGAGTTAAGACAATTCTCATTCTCACTACCAGAAGTGTAGTAAGCTTGGGACACTGCATTTGTAAGTTATCCATATTTTAACCTAACTTGGCATGCCATAAGTAAACAGGATATCCATCTTGAGTAATGAAAAAACCTATTGGGAAAAGTGGATGATTTCTCATATCTACATTAAAGTACACAATTGACAAAACAAGCACCAAACCTGAAACTCCAGATCAAACAACTACCACACAAGATGGAAAAAATGCACAAAACACAAACACCAATTTTTACTATGAAAGGATCACAATGTAATCTCCATATACGAATACTACAGGTATTATATTGTCTCTCTTCACTCACACTCAGGATTTTCACTTTTGCCTTTTCTCTAGCTTCATTGTGTTGATTGTTGAAGACTGTTGTTCTCTTGTAGCCATGTAAGTTGTGAGTGGCCTTCTTTGGACACTTATCCTGGTAGGATGTTTCATATGTTGATAAACTTTAATTCCGATGTCTTAACCAGCATTATGGACCAAACTGATTTAATTTCATTTATCTTTCACCCAGTTGGGTGGTCATATTTTTCAGTATAGGGATACACCACCGAAGTTTTAGATTAGAGGTAATTTTTTCAAAAGTTAGCACTGAAATGTCAAGTACGTGGCTATGTAAAGCACATAAAATAAATTAAAACAAAATACGCACCACTTTTGAGCCTGTCCATGCCATTCACCTCCCCATAGACGATTGACTTTAGCCTTCACAGCAGGAGGGAAATCATATGTCAACCATTTCTGAACCTGTAATGCACAAGCTCGGTCAAATGTATTAAAAGATCAACATCCACCCAGTTATCAAAATGATCAGAGTTTTATATATAATGTACCAAGTCATAGATGTATAAATGCTTCTCTTAAACCTAATTCTGGGTGTTTCTGTTTCATGCTTCTGATTGTTTTTGTTCATTTTATTACACAATGGTAAAAATACTTTAAACTCAATAAATTGAATGTTGTAAGATTTCACTGATCTATAGATAGAGCTTAGATTATATATCAACAACAAATTTACTGTTTTTGCAGAAGAAACTTAATCTAATGAGAAAAGATTTTGTGCAAACCTCAGCAATTATCTCAGCAGACACTATTCCAGTTTCTTCTCGAAGTTCCCTAACGGCAGCAGATTTGGGCTCTTCACCATCTTCAATTCCCCCCTGAGAACCCCAAAAGAACAGTCAATTTTATCAGAACAATTTAATACCATAAAGAGATAGAAAATAATTTACTTATTACAGGCAACAAAAGGGGGATATTTTTTAATAATCCTATAACCAAAATCTACAAAGAATCCACTTTTACAATGAGTTAGAACTTCGGTGCAAGGTGCCAAAACCATCCATAAATGTTTTTTGGTAGAAAGACCATCCATACACTATAATTGTAAGAATATTAGAGTAATTAACTTATTAATCTTATCGGGCAGGGTTTATACCGGTGGTACATGTCATAAATTATTAGTATTCATCAGATCATTTGATTAATGATATGAAGGATACAATATCAATCTAATACAAAAATTCAGAATATTATTTAGAGCCTTCATTTTCTCTTTTCCTCTGCTTTATCCACCTAAATTATATTAATATTCAATTTCAATAATAGTATAGGTTCTTCTTGGAAGCATGATTGCTCAGTGTACTGTGTAGCCAGAATGAACCCAGATAAGTAAGGAATTTTTATGTCCTGGAAAATGGATGGTAAGTGGTAATGACAAAGCATATGAGTTTTGTTTTAAGCAAGCAATATGGCAGCACTTATAGAAAGATTCCTTATGTTATGTGAATGTGACACAACAGTTTCTTTGGCATTGTAAACATTGCTATGTTGTCAACATCAACAGAAGAGAGACAGGGATGTTAATGAAAAGCATTAGCAATAGCAAGCTCTAACCACTATGGTAACAGTGATGATTGCTTGCAACAGCATTCATCTACTAAAAAAGCCAACATGCCCTTACTGGTGAATGTGTCAAAAGAAATACTACATGATGCTCTCCAAAAATAAGGTTCTGCCTATATAATGCCTTCTCATCAAAGTTATATAAATCACTTGAATTCATGTTAAGAATAAAAAATGTTAGGTAAAGGTGTAAAACATGAGCTCACCTGAGGCATTTGCCATGCTCCTGGGACATTCAACCTAGAAGCCACAAAAATCTGAAAAACAAAATTAAAATCATGGTTAATCATCACGTAACAAAAGGAGGAGTTATAAGGTTAGTTTAGTGGTTGAAGGGAGAAGAGGGAAAAGAGAGGTTGTGGTTAATAACATTCTAACAAAACTAATAACTAATATTTGCCAATAAAAAAAAATCATGTTACAAAAGGACTGTACTATGGTGGAAAGGAAAACTTTCAAAACATTTTCCTCTCCAATTCATAGAATAGGCTAAAATCATACGCTAAACAAATCATTGAACAGCAATGTAAAATCTTTAATTAATACACAGTACACAAAAATAAATAAATAAACCCACAGAATTTCAAATCCAAAATACCAGTTCGCGTGTGTGCATTTTACAACATTTTGGATAACCTCATTAAAAACACTCGTTAATCACGGAAAGATTTAGGAAAGAAAAACAAAACAGAAAAAAAAACATGGATCTAAATTCAGCCTAGTAATACCTCCAATTTTCCAAATCTAGAAAAGGAAAACACTTTGCTTAAAAAAAACAAAAAATCAACCGGGGAGTGTTTCTGTAACATATTTGTTCAGTTAAGTACTACTATGTGGTGGGTGAATTTAAATATAATAACAACCTTGTATAACCGCTAGAGAAGAAGAATAATCAATCTTAACCACCGAATTAAATGAGACAAATTAACATTAGAATTTTTTTTAAAATAAAAAACTAAATTTTCCAGCTTTTAAACCGTTAATTTATTTAAATCCAGAAAAATAAAAGCAACCCCACCTGAGCATAACACAAATTAAGATCAGTATCATAACACATAACTGTCTCCCATAATTAAGAAATAAAACTAAACAAAAGATTTTTTTTATAACCATCTTATTAGTACGAAATTGTTCCGCCAAAACTAGCGACAGATCTTTGTCGAAGACCTTTAGCGCACCAAACAAAAGATTTAAAAACAACCAAAATCACAAACATGATGGGTGGGGGGTGGTGCATTAATATTTGGTAGCAAAAAAAAAAGAGAGAAACCTGATCATCGGAGTTGATGAGACAGACACCAACGTTGGGACGGTAACCTTGGGGAAGTCCCTCCATGGTTTGTTGAAGAAAAACAAACTTTTTTTTATTTTTTATATTTTTTTTAATTTTTTTTTTCAGAGTATGTGAGTGTTGGAGATGTGGAGAGAACAGAGAAAGTGGTGTGGTGTTGTGGGCGTTGAAGAATGAAAAGAAAAGAAAAAGAAGAGAATAATGATATGATAAGGAAAAGGAAGTGAAAGAAAGGAAGAGTGAGTGACGCAGGCGAAGGTGGGAATGGAGTCAGAGACAGACAGACAGACACGGGAGGGTGGAGTTTTGCGATTCTCACCAAATCCACCCTTTTTATTATTCTCTCCTCTATGCTCCTAGCAATTATACAATACAATGCTCCCCAATCTATATATCTTGTTCTTCTTCTCTCACTTGTTCTAACTTAACTAACGCATATGTTCAACGGTGGTGATTTTATGACCACAACAATTTTTTGCAAGAAGAACAAGTTAGAATTATGTTAATGATTAATAATTAGTTTGAAGATTTAATACTTCTAAAATGGTTGAAAATAAGTAATATGATGTTGAGGAAAAAAATAAATGTATGTGTTAATAAAAGTGTGAGGATAAGTATCATACGTAAAAAAAATCATAAATAAAATTTTAAGTTTTTTTATTAAAATGTTTATTCAAACAAATAAAATGATAATGATACATCTTAGGTCTAATGAAAAATTATTATAATTCTAATTATTAGGTTAACATGTGTGTTCTTTTTAATTAAAATGTATGAGAATTAATATTTAAATTTTCAAAACCGTCATTCTTAAAAAAGCTTTTAAGAATAGTATTTTTTTTTTAAATGAATGAATGTGTTTGCCCTAAATTTATAAGAAAAAAAAAACCCTACGGAGAGAGATCAGAAATTTATAAGGGAGAAGACTCAGGGGGATAAAATAGGGTCGTGCACAAGTTATTAAAACCAACATGTGAAAAGGAGGGCGCAAGATAGCAAAATGTGCGCCGATGGTGACGCAGTCAATGAGATGAACACGCGGAGAGAGCACTAACGAACAAATCCAGCAAATAAAAAAAGCAGTGGGACCACCATCGAAGCGTTGACTTTCAGTGGCTCAAATTATGGAAATGGATCGAAGCATTTCTTCAATTTTCTTTTCTTAATATATTTATTTCTCTTCTTCTTTTTTTTTTCCAAGGGTGTACGATAAAGCATTAAAGGTTAATTAAGGTAAGGTGTCAAGGAAATACCAACAAAATTCAGTTCAACTCCGGCGAGTAACATGCACGTGATTCTGCTATTTCTAAGACTTCTAATTTTATGTTCACGAGATAATATCATTTATAAATTATTAAACATAAAATAAAAATAGTCAACCCTATAAACTATTAGTATCCTAGTCATACTATCACGCATTGTTTGTTTCTAGCATAGTTTTAAAACTCCAACTGATGATTGGCTCGGAAATTTTTTACCTATAAAATAAAAAAATAAAAAATTATATTAATAATATAAGTTAAAAATTATTTATTTTAATGATACAAAATATTATTCAGATGACAAATTGATTTTCCTAAATCAATTTCTCACTTTTTTTCTTAGTTAATAAAGTATCTTTGTGATATTATTACACATTGTTTGTTTCTAGCATAGTTTTAAAACTCAAGAATCATTGGCTTCGGAATTTTTCACCTATAAAATAAAAAAATAAAAATTACATAAATAATATAAGCTAAAAAATATTTTCCTAAACGATACAAAATATTATTTAAGAGAGAAATTGGTTCTCTTAAATCAATTTCTCACCTTCTTTTACTTTTTTTTATATAGTTTAGAAATCAATTTTCTAGGAATCATTTTCTAAACATATCTTAAAAAAAAACAAGTTAAGAAATCAATTTTCTAATAACCGATTTCTTCATTACATTTTTTTCTTTTATTTCTTTTTAAATTGTTTTTATATTTTTTAATTTCTTTTTGTGTTATTAATTACCTATATTTATGTTTTGTTTAAATTGAAAATAATATTACTTTGCATATGTTGTTGTTAATTTTTTTCCATATTTTTTGTTTTATCATTTTTTAAGAGTTGAAATCCTTTTTAAAAGTGAGTGCTGAAATATCCCAATTAAAAAAAATAAAAAGACTAAAATTACTGATTCAAAAAAATAGGAAGACAAAAATAAGTATGTTTTTATTCCTTATATCTTCATTTTGTAGTAGTTTTATTGTTTTACCAAAAACACAATAGTAATTAGCAATAGTGACTAAAAACCCATAAAAATTACTCACATAAAAACTTTAGAATATTTAGATACAAAAACTAAAAAAGGAGCTCACATAAAGAGTCAAAAGACTAAATAAACCAAAAGCAATTCATAATCAATAAATAAGGAATCATCTAGAGTTGAGATCCTTTGTATTTTCATTTTATTTGATTATTAATACATAATTGAAAGTAAACAAAAAAATATATTTAACCAACAAGTTGAATTGAACTAAAATATTTAAATTATAAAATAGATATAAAATTACAAAAAATAGAATAAAATATTTAAATTTGAAACAATACAACAAAATTTTTAAAATAGAAAGAATATGTCATAAACTTAACGTTGTTGACTTGAGCCAACATGGTAGGGGCATTTGTTTTTTGAATGGTCGGGATGCGACTCATGGAACATTATTTTGATTGAGCTGGTTCTCAGATATCCATTTCGGTGTGTATACAAGAGGGGAAAGATGACCTTTAGAATTTCTTTTCTTAGCTGGGCTAGGGTAGATTCTTGGCTTGTGACACAGTGACCAATACGCTTCTTTGTGTAATTCCCTAAACAATCCTCTATATACGTTGGAGACACTTTCCAACATATATACAAGATGTATGTAGTTCTTATTACTCACGTGAGCATGCTTACAAACAACAACAACATGAGAACAAGGCATGAACACGTGAGTAATAAGAACCGTGTATTGCACCGATCAAACTTAAGAACAATGTGAGAGTTTGCCTTTCTCCACGCTTCTTCTATATGTTAGGAATTTTACAATTCCTAATTAATTAATTAATGTGGGTTATATATTATATTATAACATTTATATTAATTATTTACATTTTTTTGGGATCAATATAAATGATCTAATTTGGTGAGCCTATTAGACTATCATTAGAAAATTAATATGGATTTAATAAGCGGAAACCAATTTGGCCTGTTAGGGAATAATGAGAACTCTAACATGTTGGTGATCATTGTCATCCATATTTGATCTATGTCATCAAGTATATGTGACATTGGTGATCATTGTAGCTCAATCACGTTGGATAGTGATGAAAAATGCAACAGTTTCGTGTTACTATATAAGACGGACTAGATTGTTTAATGGAAGTCTAAAAAGTAAATAGTATACGGTTGCACGCTTAAATACTTTTGTAGTATAAATGGCTAAAGTAAATATGAAGCCCAAGTGAGAGATTGTTAGGAATTTTACAATTCCTAATTAATTAATTAATGTGGGCTACATATTATATTATAACATTTATATTAGTTATTTATATTTTTATGGGCTTAATATAAGTGATCTAATTTGGTGAACCTATTAGACTATCATCAGAAAATTAATATGGGCTTAATAAGGGGAAATCGGTTTGGCCCGTTAGGAATAATGAGAACTCCAACAAGTTAAAATCCTAAAGCACGGTTGTGGTCTCCAATACACCAAATCAAGAAACTGTATTCTCTTTTCCCCATCTAACGATAAAATGAAGGTCCCCACAAAGGAAAATGGTAATTTGGTTGAGGAAGATCACCAAACCAATTGCTCCTTATAATTGTTAATTTCGTTGTGTACTGTAGATCCAGGTATTCTTCATAGCCCCTCTTGATAATCTAACATAATATGTTCTTGGTGGTTATTGGTATTTTATAAAGATCTCCTAAAATTCCAACACCATAGCCTTGTTTAGTACTTGTGTATAAACTTGATCAGATGTAATCATTTGCTACGACTTCTCTCCCTATTTGGTTGAACAATGCATTACACCTTGTATAGGTTGATTTTACCAGTGCACTTATTGAGATATTTTGTGTTTTATTGAGTACCGAATTAATTGACTCAACAAGATTGGTGGTCATGTGTCCCCATCGCCAATCATCATCATGTGAGAGTTCACTTTTCTCGTGGAATCTCCCTAAGCCAATTATTACCTTGATCACCATCTGCTTCCTTTCTTAGATTGTTGTAGTAATGATTGCTTTGTCCTTGCATATGGTGAGTAGTTATAAACATACAATTTCAATATTGTGAATAATACAAAATTAAGTGATATTTAATATGAAGAGAAAGAAATTTGACACTTACCCATATTGATAATTAGTTTTTCGATGTCATTGTTCTTGAACCTCCTCATGTAATTCGTGCAATGTGTCGAATGCAGAACACATGCACAAAATTTTATGTCATCCACCTACTATCTCGTCTTGAGTAGATAATTTTTATTGACTCGTGTTTATCTAAAATTAAACATAAATCATTTTGTGGGGTGACATGCCTTTTAAAATTTTTGAGGAACAAGAGCCATGTTTTCGTTGTTTTACCCTCAACAACGACAAAGGCTATTAGAAGGATTTTATTTTTGTCATCTTGTGCAATTACCACAAGAAGGGTCTCCTTGTACCTACCATACAACCATCTTTCATTGATCTAAACCACAGGCTTGCAATGTTGAAACCCATCGATACACGGTTTGAAACTCCAAAAAAGATGATGGAATTTCATGAAATCCTCTACTGTTTGACCTTCTAGTGGTGGCATTGGCAGTTTCCTTCTCCATGTTCATACCAAGAAGAAATTGCTACATAGTTTGCAACAATCTTAGTAAATCATGGAACAATCTTTCCAAGTTGTCGTAAATGTTTTCAATGGTCTTTTACTTTGCCAACCATGTTTTCCGATACGTGGTAGTGTATCCTTCAATGTTTTTGACGTGTGCTATCAAGGCTAGCATTGAAGTTGATAAATCATTTTCAATCAATGTGTGGATGCTTTTACTAATGAGAAGATAAGACAACTTTGCATGATCTTGTGGGATTGCTGGTGTTGAACATGTATGGGGTTCACAGAGCTTTCTTATTTCACACTTCTTACTTACAAAGATGTATGTTGCCCTGCACCTCCAAGCACAACCATTGTCATCACATATGACAATTAGCTTTGTTGAGTTCAATAGTTTTGTCTTGTGTGGAAACAAAGCTTTCCAAGTTTATTTTGATGATGCCAAAGACTCAAGTCAAGAATTAAGAGTCAAGCAAGTTTCAAGCATCAAAGAGTCGTTCAATCAAGAATCAAGATTCAAGTGAAGATTCAAGAGAAGACTCAAGATATGCAAGAACTTCAAGAAAAAACATCAAGATAAGTATAAAAAGATTTTTTCAAAAGAAAAGATTGAATAGCACAATTTGTCCAAAAGAATTTTTCAAAGAAAAATCTTTTACCAGAGTTTTTACTCTCTGGTAATCGATTACCAGAAGGCAGTAATCGATTATCAGAAGCCCAAACAGTTTTATAACTGTTTTACAAAGTAGTAATCGATTACCATGGGCATGTAATCGATTACCAATGTTTTTAAACGTTGGATTTCAAATTTCAAGAGTCACAACTTGTGATAAAACATTTTCAAACTTGTGTAATCGATTACACAACATTTGTAATCGATTACCAGTGTTTCTAAATGTTTTGATTTTTAAATTTAAACATGAAGAGTCACATATGTTGATGTGTAATCGATTACACTATGATGGTAATTGATTACCAATGACTTATTTTGAAAATTAAATTACCAAAAGTCACAATTATTAAAGTGACCAGTTTCTGAAGATTTTTTAAAGAGTCACAACTTTTAAAGTGACTAGTTTTCAATAGTCACAACTTTTAAAGTGACTAGTTTTCAAAAGAGTCACAACTTTTAAAGTGACTAGTTTTAAAGAAATTGCCAAGAGTCACAAACTTTAACTTGAGTCATCAAATGACTAAATATGGGACCATGACACGAATTTCAAAGAATTGATTTTCATTCAATTATTCTCAACATCTTTCTAAGAGTTTTTGTTCAATACTTTCTTTGTCAAGAAAAGTTCATTGGTCAAAAACTTGTGCTATTCTTTTTCTTCATTCCTTCTCCCTTTTGTCAAAAGAATTCAAAGAACTAACCGTCTGAGAATTCTTTTGATTCTTTCCTTCTCCCTCCTGCCAAAAGAATTCAAAGAACTAACCGTTTGAGAATTCTTTGCCCAAACACTGAATTCAAAGAACTAACCATCTAAGAATTATGTGTAAGAAACGGGTAGCTTCTTGGTTGTAATAGTAAACACAAGGGAGGGTACATCCTTTGTAGTTCGCTTCAAGTAGAGGGTACATCTACTTGGTTGTTCAAAGAGAACAAGGAAGGGTACATCCTTTGTGGCTCTTTGCTTGTAAAGGATTTTACAAGGTTATTGGAAATCTCAAGAACCGTGGGTTGCTTGGGGACTGGACGTAGGCATGGGTTGTGGCTAAACCAGTATAAATCTTGTGTTTGCTTTCTTCTTCCCTACACTCTTTACTTTTCCACTGTGCACTTTTTATTTCTGCTTTACTTTTGTCTAAGTTATTGTTTCTGTTCTTTACTTTCTCATAACTTAGTAGTAAAGCCTAATTGAATTTAGTAATATTAAGAAGGATAAATTTTAATTTGTCAAGACACATTAATAATTAATTCAACCCCCCCTCTTAATTATTCTGAGGCCACTTGATCCAACATCTTGTAGTTAGCTCATTTGCTTACATGATATTGTTGCAAAGCATGTTGTAATTCTTCTTTTGTTTGAAAACACATCCTTTCAAAGAGACCCTCCACCAAATGTTGAACTTCTTTGTAATCCAACATTATGCATGTGTGGTGACATGTAGTATGGTGGTATGATTGTTATTAGAGAAACAAACTCAACTTCTTCCTCATGATCTTCTTGGGGTTGATTGCATAGAACTTTGTCTTTGTCCTCACTAGAGGGACTAAGTTCTTCGTTAGGTAAGCTATACTCTATTGTAAACTTAGGCTCATTTGGTTAGGTTGATAAGGAAGGTTGTGCTATAGGGGTACTCCAGTATGGGTGAGGTTGATACTCAGTCACACCAAATGCTCGCAAGTCTAACAAATTGGTGGAAATGGTGCAAAAAGAAGTTAAGTAAAAGAATGTGTTTGGTTCAAATAAATTTTCTTGTGGTTGGGTTAAATAGAACATCTCTTGGGTTGCATATTGAGGTTCATGAGATATTGGTTGAAGGTTTGGGGTGTGAAGTGTATGTAGATAGATGTTTGCCTACAATTCAATGCATGTAAGAACCTCATGTTGGCGAACAATAGAAATCATACCTTTGATGTCTTCGTCATCAACAAGTTACACTACTGTAAACTTGAGCATTTTGCGCCTAACTAGTTATGGGTATCGAGAGGAAATATCCCATACTTGGTGTAATGGTTGAAGTCAGATTCTTTGGTGGATTTTTCTTTTCAAGGCTTTAAGTGTTAGGCCTTGATTTGTTTGAAAGAACGTCGGGTAAAGGCATTGAAACATATTCCCTTCATTTGTTTTGATTATTAGACCATTTTAGTGCACTAACCAATTGGTAGGTGTCAGACCCTAATTTTGTCCGGGGACTATCATTCGCTAATATTTTGATTCTCGCTAGCCGAATTGAGCTATTCAACACTAGTCGTCATGCAAGACGAAAGATTATTCGGTGTTTCGGTAAAGAATGAAGAAAATACCCAAAAGAGAGGACAAAAGGGTCATTTTTGCGCTTTTTCTAACCCTTGGCTCACTTGGGCCCCCAAATAGCTTAGGGGTGAAGTAACCAGCTCGCTTGGGAGAGCTGCAGATCAACCAAGTCCCCTCATTTCCTATAAATAGGCGTGAGGAGGGCTAAAGGAAGGGTTCAACTTTCAAACATTGAAAGGATTTAGTGAAATTTGAAGATAAGAAAAAGAAAGAAGAGAAAAACGAAGCCGAGACACTACCGAATCGCAACCGTAATCGACTTCTACATCGTTCTTCGTTCGGTGTTCTTCGTTCGTCATCCGGTTAGTATTTATTTTAAGTATTTGGATACAGTCTATGCACCCTTAGGGGTCATCTTTGTTGCTTTGTAGATCTTCATCTCATTCTTCTACAATCTGTAATCTCTTTTTTTTTTTTGTAAAGTGAGTTATGACCGATCATTTACGTCCCCAATCATCTTTTAATGAGTTTGAAAGTTAGTAAGTGAAACCAAGATAAAATCAACATGTAATTGAGTTTTTATCCAGAGAAGTCGCTTGAATCCGTTCAAGGTCCAATGCCTTAACTATCTCTTTTATTTTGGTCAGTTGAAATGAACCTTTCAAAAATTTAAAATCAACTCAACGCATAACTTTTCTGCTTTTAAAGAACTACGTAGATCTGAGTTCCTCATCACACTTGAGGATACGTAGGAGCAAGGGAAACACTCTTGTTGACCCCCAAAAGTAAAAACATAAAAAAAGGGAAAATAAATAAATATTGAAGTCATGATTTTGCACACTCGATTAAAGGCTGTCGTCCCTTGTGATAGACGCGTGGGGTGCCAATACCTTCCCGCGCGTAAACAACTCTCGAACCCTTATTCTTAAAATTTGTAGACTCCTTTTTGATTTTTCTAACTTTTTTCTCGAATAAATGTTGGTGGCGACTCTCGTGCATTTTCTTTTTCGGAAGACGCACCCTTGAATCTCATCTCGCCCTCCCGCTGAAGGGTAGGTTGCGACAGTTGGCGACTCCACTGGGGACATTTATTAGATAGTTAAGCCATTTAATCTGTGTGCAATATTTATCGTGACCTTTCTTCATTTTTGTTCCCTTTCTTTCTTTTGTGTTCTTATGTTCATATAACTCCTTTTCTGTGCTTTGATATTTGGTGTGGTTGTTTACCTATCACATGCATATTTAGAAATAGTTGTTTGTTTTATGCACACATGACACCTACACTTTTCACACATAGTGAGTTATTGGGTCCTATACCCGGGTTCGTGGAGACATAGGAAGTGGAGGTTGATTTCTGGTCATGCTGGATCTCCGACTCACTTGATAACAGTGAAGCCTCATCTAGAGTTTTTCTCTTTGATGATACGTTGTCGCTAGTAGTCCCTACCGCCACAATGTTTGATATCAAAGAGGATGATATCTCTAGAAACCTTTGAAAGTTATGTGTGACCACCTTTGGGTTTGTCACTAAATAGAAAACCTTTAGCTCTTTCCATTAGGTTCCTAATTTAGGGACACGGAACAAACACACTATGTCGTTTCCTTGATCTATCCTTGCATTTTTATGACATCGTGATTGTGTGCATCATTCCTGTGTTTGCCATGTTGTTATGTCATTTCGACATTGATTTATTACATTATCATGCTCGTTCGTCTAGTATGTTTCTCTTTGTGCTACCAACCCCATGCTCTCATGCATGCCTACTCATACTGTGTCATCACTCATGCATCGCATTTGTCTCGTCATCTTTGTCATGGGGAGCCATAAGGTCTGTATCACCCTCTTAATTGCATGCATTGGACATCATGATAATGTCTGCGAACAAACCATGATACCCAATGCATTTTGGGTAAGGAGGGGTGGTCTTTCAGACTCTTGTGTCCATAGATAAACGCATTTTTGTCATGCATAGCATAGACGTTCCCTACTGCATTCATCATGCCTCCTCTATGATAGGATGTTGAAATATTGATCATCACAATTTTCATTCTAGCAAACATGGGGTCTAACCAAGTGCCCTCTTTTAAAAAAAGGTTCTATCATGTCAAAGTCAAGAGCCTAGAACTAGCCAGCTTACGAGAGTTAGGGCAGCGGATGGACCAAGCTCAACGTCAAGCCTTTCACAAGGCATATGGGAAAATTTGGGATTTGGCCGTGATAGAAGTGTCTGTTGAAGCCATCACATCCCATGCTCAATATTATGACTAGTCGCTAAGGTGCTTCACGTTTGGGGACTTTCAGTTGGTACCAACCATAGAAGTGTTTGAAGGGATCTTGGGATGCCCGCTAGGAGGAAGGAAGCCGTATCTGTTTTCCGGATTCTACCCCTCCATGGCAAGAGTA
The DNA here is from genome assembly GCF_000004515.6 of Glycine max. Taxonomy (NCBI): domain Eukaryota; kingdom Viridiplantae; phylum Streptophyta; class Magnoliopsida; order Fabales; family Fabaceae; genus Glycine; species Glycine max. Next base: position 28,546,692 of record NC_038245.2, on the reverse strand, counting down.
GCAAAAGTGGTCAAGATCTCGGCACAAGAGTTGGACCGAGTGAAGCAAAACAGGAATGGGGTGGTAGGGATACCAAGGAAGCACTTGGAGGAGAGGGCAGAAGCTTTGGCATATCAAGGAGAGTGGACCTCGTTCATTGATATATTAGCACTGTTGGTGTTTGGTGTCGTACTCTTTCCAAATGTAAACGGGCTAGTGGATTTAGTGGTGATTGACGCTTTTCTTGCTTATCACCACAGCAAGGAAAGCCCGGTCATTGTTGTTTTGGCCGATGCCTATGACACATTCGACCTGAGGTGCGAAAAGAGAAGTGTGAGAATCTTCTGTTGTACACCCGCTTTTTATGTATGGCTGGTCTCCCACATTTTTTTTCATGAAGGTAGACCTGTCTTTCCCCTACAAGGTCATCGCATGTGCACTGAGAAAGGAAAAGAAAATTGGGAAGAGCTCTTGGTATGTATGGTAGAAGCGTCCATTAGTTGGTTCCCCCAATGGAAGGAAGGAGGGGCTAGAGTTTTGTGCTCATGTGAAGGGTTCCCAAACGTCCCCTTGATGGGAACAAAGGGTTGTATTAATTACAATCCCATACTGGCCATAAGACAACTAGGCTACCCTATAAGAGGGGCACCGTCGGAGGAGATCATTGCGCCTTTTGTCGCCCGGGGTTTCAGAGAAGGCAATGCAAAAATGCTTCAGAGAATCTGAAAAGTGTGGAATACAGCGAAAAGAAAAGATAAAGAGCTTAGGGGAAGCAGCAATGGTGTCATCAGTAGCTATTATAAGTGGTTGAAGGCTAGGACGCAAGGGATAACTTGGCTCCCAAAGTTGAAGAGTCCATTGGGGAAGAAACTGAAGTCCCTAAGGAGAGCGAAGAAGTGCAAGCCTTGAAAGCAGAGCTTAAAAGAACGAGAATGGTCAAGGAAAAAGCTAAAGATGGCAGTCACCAGGGTCAGGAAAGAATGTGACGAGCTAAGGGATGTCAACATGACTATAGTTGAAGCATTAGAGCGGGAAACATAGAGAGCCCGAAAAGAAGAATGGGGCAGAAACAAGTTCCGAGGGGCTCTATAGGGCAGCAACAACAAGCTCAAGCTTCGAAGGGCCAAAAGGGACGAGTCGAGGGTGGAGAGTATGATGTTAGAGGATAAATTGAAGGCTTGTCAAAGGTCGAAGAGAAGTTTGACCGAACAACTGAGTAGGACGGAAAAGAATATGTTGACAATCATTGACCAGTATAAAGAGAAGCTAAGCTTAGCTATTAGCCATGGGCAGAGACTAGAGGATGAGCATGTGAAGGTATCAACTCTGCAAGTGGAAAGGGAAGCAAGGGAGAGGGTGATAGAATCATTTCACGAGGAAGCTGTGAAATGGATGGATAGATTCGCTCTCACTCTAAATGGGAGTCAAGAGATTCCAAGGCTGTTAGCTAGAGCCAATGCAATGGCGGACGTATACTCAGCTCCCGAGGAAGTTCATAAGCTCTTTGATTATTGTCAACACATGGTTGAGTTGATGTCCCACATAATTAGTGATTGAGGCTGTACCCGAATCAAATAAACATGAAAATGCAGTAACTAGGAAGTGATCCTAGGTCGTTTCCCAACGAGCAATGATAAACCAAATGTTCATAATATACTTGCAGTAACAGTAACGATGGGGGGGGGGGGGGTTTGTTTGTTTTGTGATTTAAAGAATAGAACAAGTAAACTGGAATACGAAACTAATAATATTAAAAATGGGTTGTTTCCTCTGATTCAGAAGCCATTCTCTTGTCCCGAGTTATGGAGAATTTGTCCCTAACAGTTAACCACTTAATCCAACCCTATTTCAATTTACTAAGCGAAAATCAACTTAGGGTTGTCAATACGTGATTAGGCAACACATACACCAGTTAGCCCTTCGTCCATTAAACATGAACGCAAGTTAGGCTCAGAGGCAATTAATCAAACACGAAGCGTGCACAAATTAATGTTAACGAATTTGGGTTAACTAGTGAAGGGAAAACTGCCAGGAAGCCACATTATAAATGAAACCTCAAAGAGAGTTGAGCTTCGTCCTCAAAAGGAAACAACACCAGAATATTTAGCCTTCCATAGATTCAAACAGAAAACGTAAATGAAACTAAAAGCAGAAACGTAAACGAAGCAGAAACGTAAATGAAGCAGAAATGTAAATAAAGGCAGAAGAAGAAACAAGAACGAAATTGTAATTAGAAGCAGAAAATGGAAAATTGCATTACGTGAACAGTAGCATTAGAACAGAAAAACGTAAAAACCATAAACCCTATGCTCTGAATAATAGTCTAACAGAATAGCCTTGCACAAATCCCAAGGCTGCTATTTAAAAAGAGTCACTGGGCCCTATTATAATATTCTGGCCCAAAACGAAATAAACACTGAACCACATAAAATAAAATTGCAATCTCCTAATTAGAAATTAACTAAGGTAAGCGCTGCTTTATTTGCCCTCTTCAAGTCCACAACCAAAATCCAGATTGAGCCCTATGTTTCATTAATTTCTGAAATTAGATTAAAAACATCAAATTAGCTAAATGAGCCCAAATAATAAAACAGCCTAATTAATTTGACAATTAAGACTAATCAGTAATTAAAATGGTGCAAAAAGGGTTTAAGAAATATGTTGACAATCATTGACTAGTATAAAGAGAAGCTAAGCTTAGCTATTAGCCATGGGCAGAGACTAGAGGATGAGCATGTGAAGGTATCAACTCTGCAAGTGGAAAGGGAAGCAAGGGAGAGGGTGATAGAATCATTTCACGAGGAAGCTGTGAAATGGATAGATAGAATCGCTCTCACTCTAAATGGGAGTCAAGAGATTCCAAGGTTGTTAGCTAGAGCCAATGCAATGGCGGACGTATACTCAGCTCCCGAGGAAGTTCATAGGCTCTTTGATTATTGTCAACACATGGTCGAGTTGATGTCCCACATAATTAGGAACCGCTGAGGCGTTTGTATTTATGCTTTGACTTTGGCAAGATAAACAATGTTGTTTTCTTAATGAAAATGAGATTTGATTCAACCCTATGTCTTTGCCAAAATTTTTGCGTGGGTTCAATACTTTGGCAACTCATCATGTTTAGTTTGTTGTCGCATTACTCATTGCATTTTGTTCTTTTCAGCAGTCATAGTAAAAAAGTAAACACAATAACCAAAAAGAACAAATGTGCTTTATGGAACCCCTACCAAACACGTGCCAAAACCAAAATCATGAGTGAAATAGAGGAAGTGCAAGAGCAGATGAAGGCCAACATGGATGCCATGAAGGACCAAATGACCTCCAAGATGGAGGCCATGCTGAGTGTGAGAAGGATGATGGAGGACAATACGGTTACTGTTGCCACCACTAGTGTCGCTGCCGAGGCAGATCCGACCCACCCATCTGACATAAACCAAACAAGTTGTCCAGCCCCAGACATGGTAGGTCAGGGAGGAGAAGTGTTGGGCAGTACGGGCGGTCCCCATATGGTGCAAAATAAGAATTCTTACCCGCCGTATGGCTTGCCACCTAACTATACACCACCCAATGCGGTGCATGTGCCTAGCGAGAATGCCAACTACTTTGTTCCCGTTGAAGGCCAGCAACCCCAGTTGGGGCATGCACCCGTTACTCAACCTATGGGAGAAGCCCGTGAAGAGCCTCGGGATCATGCTCTGGGCGAGTTTGAACCATACCCTACATATGCCACTGAGGGACCAGAATTTAGTGGCATGCCTCAGCCCAATGCCACGAAAGCCCTTCAACACCGCCCATTGCAACCCCTGTATTTCTCGGTAGGGAGACTACCTTCGACCATGGAAGAAAGAGAGAAGTTTGATCTCATAGAGGAAAGACTGAGGGCCATTGAGGGGATCGGTGATTATCCATTTGTCGACATGGCAAGGCTATGCTTAGTGCTTGACATTGTCATCCCTCCCAAGGACTTCGACAAATACAAAGGGACCACTTGCCCCAAGAACCATTTAAAGATGTATTGTCGGAAGATGTGGCATACTCAAGAGATGAGAAACTCTTGATGCATTTTTCCAAGAGAGTTTGGTCGGGGCGGAAATCACTTGGTATACTAACTTGGAAGCTTCCCGGATCCGTTCTTGGAAGGACTTGATGGCTGCTTTCATCAGGCAATATCAATACAACACTGACATGGCTCTTGATAGAACTCAATTGCAAAACATGTGCAAGAAGGAGCATGAGTCTTTCAAGGAGTACGCCTAGAGGTGGAGGGATTTGACAGCCCAAGTGGCACCTCCCATGACGGAGAGGGAAATGATAACCATGATAGTAGACACATTACCAGTGTTCTACTACGAGAAAATGGTAGGTTATATGCCCTCTAGTTTGGCAGATTTGGTGTTTCTGGGCGAGAGAATTAAAATGGGCTTAAGAAGGGGGAAGTTTTATTATGCCACTTCAGCAAGTACAAGCAATAGGAGGTTCGAAGCGGGTAGAGCCAAGAAGAAGGAGAGGGACACCCATGTCATAACTTCAGTTCCCACATGGCCTAAATCCCAACAAACCCCTCACAACCCCACCTACCAATATTCCCCGCATCAACCAAATTATTCAATCAATGTCGGAAACCCTCCCAATCCATCGCCCGTCCAACAAAGATTGCCCACTCAACCACAAAGGCCTCCATCACAAAATTTGTTTCCCACACAATCTCGACCCACCGGGAACACCAATCCCAACACAAACACCAACCGGAGGAGGAATTTCCCGGAAAGAACTCCCTCGAAATTCACCCTGATACCAATTGTTGGATCAAGTGGCCTTGGAATAATTAAGAAGGGGGCGGGGGTTGAATTAATTATTAATGAACCTTTACTAATTAAAAATCTATCCTTCTTAATGTTACTAAATTCAATTAGGTTTTTACTATAATGTTAAGAAAGTAAAGAACAAACATAGAAACTTAACCAAAAGTAAAAGCGATAATTAAAGTGCACAGTGGAAATTAAAGAGTGTAGGGAAGAAGAAGACAAACACAAGAGTTTTATACTAGTTCGGCAACAACCCGTGCCTACATCCAGTCCCCAAGCGACCTGCGGTCCTTAAGATTTCTTTTCAACCTTGTAAAATCCATTACAAGCAAAGATCCACAAGGGATGTATCCTCCCTTGTTCTCTTTGAACAAGCAAGTGGATGTACCCTCCACTTGAACTGATCCACAAGAGATATACCCTCTCTTGTTCTCAGTTACAACAACCCAAGTAGATGTACCCTCTACTTGTACCACAAAGGATGTACCCTCCAATGTGTTAAGACAAAGTTCTTAGGCGGTTAGTCCTTTGAAACTTTGTGAAGGGGGAACAAAAGATATCTCAGGCGGTTAGTCCTTTTAAATCTTTTGTTTATGGGAAAGGGAAGAATCAAAAGAATTCTTAGACTGTGTCGTTTTGAATTCTTTGACAAGGGAGAAGGGAACACAAAAGAATTCAGGCGGTTAGTCCTTTGTTCTTTTGGAAAAGGGAGAAGAGAGACACAAAAAGAATTCAGGCGGTTAGTCCTTGTCGAATTCTTTTTGACAAGGGGAGAAGAGAGACACAAAAGAATTCAGGCAGTTAGTCCTTCGTTCCTTTGGAAAAGGGAGAAGAGAGACACAAAAAGAATTCAGGCGGTTAGTCCTTGTCGAATTCTTTTTGGCAAAGGGAGAAAAGAATGAAAAAGATGAATAGCACACTTTTGTTTTCTGTGAAAGAACAAAGTTTGGAAACCAGAAAAATCAGAAAGCTTTTGGCAAAGGAAGAAGAAGAAGAAGTTCAAAGATCAGCCTAATAATCAGCTGCCCTTGCCCGGAATGGGTTTGGGCTGAAATGGGAATGGCATAGTAAGTATGGTGGAGTTCATGGAGAATCGTGGAAGGTTCGGGTTGGGTTATGAGCTTACACGCTCCGGCAAGAGGAGAATTGCCTTAGAAAGGAGGGAGAGAAGCCCAACTCAGCCGCAAGGGCTACAAGTGGAAAGCATTCCCTTTTGTCACATCGATGAAAGCTTCATCAGTGCGGGGTGGATGTGCAAGGGACGGGTTGCCGTGATAAATGAAGAAACCCCTTAGGACCAACCAATTTGGGTGCGGCCGTGTCCTCCAGGATTTGAGTTGGGGAATTGGCAAGTCGTCAAACAACTTGAGATTTCCATGGCAAATTCAATGTAATTCCTTAGTTCCAACCCTATTGTTGGGCCTAGGCTTTAGGGTTTGCTTCCTGTTTGGGCATGTCTTTTTGTTCCCACAAAATTATAAATACACAACCCTTCTTCATTTGATGAGTTCAATCTTGCTCTTTTGTCTATTTTCATTCTTCTGCACATTTATGTTTGTTGCAATTAAATGATCTGATACAGATCCAACAATGAGTCCAGTGAAGGTAGTGATACCGAGGACCCGAATGTTGATTTTGAGCAACTAATAAATCAAGCCGAGAAAGGGGAAGATGAGGATTGGGGGCTTTCTCCAGAGTTGAAAAGAATGGTTGAGCATGAAGGCAGGGAAGTAAAGCCACACCAAGAGGAAACAAAAGTTATGAACTTAGGTGTTGGCGAAGAAAGTAAGGAAGTCAAGGTCGACACCGACATGTCCGTAAACATCCAAGATGAATTGGTAGCTCTATTGCGAGACTACCAAGACATCATCACTTGGTCCTACCAAGATATGCCTGGTTTGAGTTCCGACATCGTACAACATATATTACCTCTAAATTCCGAGTGTTCCCCGGTAAAGCAAAAGCTGAGGAGGATGAAGCCTGAGATGTCCCTGAAAATAAAAGAAGAAGTAAAGAAGCAGTCCGACGCTGGCTTCTTGGCCATTGCTCGGTACCCAAAATGGGTTGCCAACATCGTGCCAGTCCTTAAAAAGGATGGAAAGGTGCGAATGTGCGTGGACTATTGGATCTAAACCGAGCCAGTCCAAAGGATAACCTTCCTTTGCCGCACATCGGTATCCAATTTTGCCCTATTTTCTTTCATGGATGGGTTCTCGGGCTATAATCAAATAAAGATGGCACCGGAGGATATGGAAAATACAACCTTCGTCACCCTATGGGGAACTTTCTGCTATAAGGTGATGTCCTTTGGGCTCAAGGAAGTTGGGGCGACTTACCAGCGAGCTATGGTGGCGTTATTCCACGACATGATGCATAAAGGGATCGAAGTCTACATGGATGACATGATCACTAAATCAAAGACTGAGGACGAACACCTTGTCAACTTGCAAAAATTGAATCCCGCGAAGGGTACTTTCGGGGGTCAAATCTGGAAAGTTGCTCGATTTTATCGTGAGTCAGAAAGGAATAGAGGTAGACCTAGACAAGGTAAAAGCCATCCTCGAAATGCCCGAGCCACGCACCGAGAAGCAGGTCTGAGGTTTCCTGGGACGACTGAACTACATAGCAAGGTTCATATCACAGCTAACGACCACTTGTGAGCCTCTCTTCAAGCTAGTGCGTAAGAATCAGTCTGTCCAATGGGACGATGATTGTCAAGTGGCGTTTGAAAGGATTAAACGGTGCCTCATGAATCCTCTTATGCTCACTCCACCGGTACCCGGAAGACCCTTTATCCTATTGTCATACCCTAATTTCTTTTGGGGACCAATGTTTGTCGGCATGCAACCTTCGTTTGACCACCTCAAAATGTTTAACACCCATCATTGTGGAATCCGTAAAGTTCTAAGATGTTTTGGGAAGAAACCGGTCAAAAACACGAAAATGGGAGTGTATTTAGCAAATTAGAGTGTGTGTAAATAAATTGTTACACTCTAATTTCAACCGAGGACCATTGTTGATCGCTTCGGAAGGCTTAACACTCATCACGGTGGAATCCGTAAAGTTTCGTGAGATTTCGGAAAGAAAATAGCCAAAAACACAAAAACGGGGGTTGAACATATCAAGATAAGGATGTAAATAGCAATTCCCTTCCGGAACATTTTGGAAGTTGGGTTGCTTAAGGAGGAAGCAACTGGGCGGCAAGCTCCTCCACGTTTTGTTGAAAAATGGTTTTCGGGGCTTCCGTGGCTTCCGTAAAATTTCCAAAAACCTTGGGTAAGCATATTTCACTTAATATTGGTGAAAGGGAAGAGAAAAAAAAATGAAAATCAAATCCAAAACACTTCCGTAAAGCTTCCGTAACTTTTCCATAAAGTATGAAAAGGGGGATGAACTTAGTAATTGAGGTGCGCTTAGAAATCTTCCTCAAGAAGCCTCTGGGCGGCAAACACCTCTCTTTTTTCCCTATAAATAGGGGAGGGGGGTTGTTTCAAAAATGCTCATGACCCCTAGGCTATGCATTTCGGCTATTTTGGGTAAAAAAAACACATTTTCGCGAAGAAAAATCGAGTCGAAGTGCTTCCATAACGCTTTCGAGACGTTTCCGTGAGCAAATTTGTGAAGATTTTCCTCCGTTCTTCACCGTTCTTCGTCCGTTCTTCGTTCTTCAACCGGTAAGTGTTCGAATTCGAGACTTTCAATTCATTTCTTGTTTTGTTTGCTTTCATCTTCATCTCATTCACTTTCGGTTTTCTTTTCTTCCATTTTTAACTTGCTTTAACCGTTTATTTAAGCCGTTATCTCGCCTAATAAATGATAAAATGAATTTCAACCGATCATTTGCGTAGTAATCTCGTTTAATCACTGTTAAAGCAAAATCTAACTGGTTGTTCACACTGTAACCTTGGTTAAACCAAAAATAGAAACATAATAATAAAATAATCAAAATATCTTGGAAAAAAAATAATATTAAAATAAATAAAAAAAATCAATCGGACATTTTTCTTTGAAAATTTCCTTGAATGAATTGACTAATAAACAAAGTGAAGCTAAGGCTAAAATGAACTTATAAATCAAGCTTTGTCCGCAAAAATCACTAAAAACCGTTTTAAGGTCCAACGCCTTAAACAGTCTTCTTTGCTTTTATCGGTTAACATGGACCGTTCAAAAGCATAAAATCAAGATATAACTTTACCGCTTTTGCAAGAACTACGTAGGTCTGATTTCCTCATCGCAATTGAGGATACGTAAGAGCAAAAGCCCCGCTTTTGTCGACCACCCCAAGAGATCGTTAATGGTCCAACGCCTTAATGTTTCTCTCCTTTCAAAAACAAAGAGACCTCTCGTAAATTCTCTTATTCATCCATGGTTAGCACTTGGTTTAGCATTAGATGCAAGAGCCCCCTCACAGACTCACATCCTCATCTGACAGCTATGACAGACACAAACACTCTACAGCAACTCCAAAACTACATCGTGGGGATGGAGCGATGCCATGAGGAAGAGTTGAGGAAGCTAAAAGCTAACCATGACCAACTAGAGACTCGTGTCATATGTCCCCAGGGTGACGAGCAATCTGCTCAAAACTTTCTTGAGCGCACCCAAGGGGAATCACACCCCCGATGCATAGGCAACACTATAGATGATTTGAGTCTCTCCCACGTACACTGTCCAGTAGGACAGATTATCCGTCGGCATTCTTTTGTTGATCACATTATGGAGGCAGACAATACTCTTGGGGTGCAAACCACTCAACCTTGAGCAGTACGATGGGACAACAAATCTAGACGAGCATTTGGATGCCTTCCTGACACAGGCGAACCTCTAAACCAACGACAACGCGATTCTATGTCATGTCTTTCCTACGTCCCTCAAGATGGCAGCATTGACCTAGTGCGATGGACCCCCCTAGGTCCATAGATAGCTTTGACACCCTCGTCAAATGATTTAGTGCGTAGTACACCACCAGTAGGTCTCACCATATGACCTCGACCGCCTTGGCCAGTCTCTGACAAGTAAACAATGAGCAGAAAATTCATGGACAGATTTGGGCACACAACCGTCCAGATCCAAAATCTCAACCCCGAGGTAGCATTACATTCCATGCTCCTCGCACTATGCCTTGACAAGTTCACAGACAATCTGTGCAAGAAACCACTCAGTAGCATGGAAAAACTGCGCGAGCGAGCCAAGGGCTACATCTAGATGGAAGAAATGTCCAGATTTTGGAATGAAGTCTGACAAGCCAGATAGAAGCATGACAAACACGAAGTAAACACCAAGGCTGACTTGCATAAGTTAGATAAGAGGCACAAGCTTGACAAGCATTAGCCTTTTCCCAAAGAGCCCAATTATGAGTGTTACACACCCCTGACAGTCAATCGCACCACGATTCTGGAGGAAGCTTTCAACATAGAGGTACCTATCTGGTTACCCCAGATGAAACCTCCCAGGCCGAGATCAAACACAACCAAATACTGCAGATATCACCACAGTATTGGTCATAACACGGAAGACTAAGGCCTTAAAGGACAAGATTGAAGAACTTATACAGGTTGGGTACTTAGTCTAGTTTGTTAAGAGGCCCTATAACCAGCAAGCAGGAACAAGACCCAGAGCGCATCAAGAGGATCAACATAAGAACCAGGAAGCAGAAAAAAGAAGAGCGAAAGACCGAGGAAGACAAGACACCAACCTTAGCAACGTGAATGACCACCTCCATAAAAACAAGAACCCGCCCAACAAATCAGAGGTGTAATCAACACCATTGCAGGGGGATTTTCCTATGGAGGAAAGTCCAACCAGTCCCATAAACATCATCTGCACGCCAACCACTACAACAAAGTCTTCCTCTCATCACCTTTACGAATAGGGACATCAAGGGAATCAACCACGTCAACCAAGACGACCCCGTAGTTGTCTCCATCTTCATTGCAAATTTCATGGTATCCAGGGTCCTTATTGACCAGGGCAATTCCACTTATATCCAGTACTGGAAAACCTTCTAGAGACTCGAGGCCTTTCTCGACTCTAGCCACCCTTACGTCGGTCCACTCCTTGACTTTGCAGGCGAGAGAGTTGAGACTAGAGGCTACATGGACTTGATGACCACCTTTAGTTAGGGCAAGCTCCCTAGGAGCTTCCCCATCAGATATTTACTGGTTGACGCAGACACATCATACTTTGCCTTAATTGGCAAAAAGACATTCAACGAGCTTGGAGCTATAGTCTTCATGCCCCATTTGAAGATGAAATCCCCTACTCTAACAAGGGAAATTGTAACCGTCCAGGCTAATCAAAAGCAAGCACGACAATGCTATGTAGAGAGCCTGAAGGTAACATTGTATCCTCCCATCCAAGAGCCTGCCATGCCTCATCCCATAATGGCCGAAGGCACTCAAGTCATGATAATGGATGAAGGGTCTTAAGTTCGAGCCCTAACCATCTACCAAGCAAGCCAGGGCAATGAATTCTACATAGATCTGCAAGACGACACCTCCAGCAGAGGCCTGAAACCCATTGCAAAGCTTGTCCAGCTCCAACTCAGACCTAAACCCAGGCAATGCATGCAGCTCGGTAGGGACCTCACCAGTTACAAGCATCGACGCATTGTTGATGTGCTATGAAGAAATGCAAATTTATTTGCCTAGTAGCCATCTGACATGTTGGGAATCCATCCCAGCATAATCTGCCACAAACTTTCCATTTGCCCGTAGGCCAAATCACTATCACAAAAGAAAAGGAAGATGGGAGAAGAACGACGTAAGGCAGTCAAAGAAGAAGTTGACAAGCTCCTCCATGCAAACTTCATCAGAGAGGTTAGGTTCTCTACCTGGCTCGCCAACATCGTCATGGTCAAAAAGGCTAATAGCAAATGGCGAATATGCACTGACTACACTGATATGAACAGAGCATGCTCTAAAGACACATACCATCTGCCCAACATCAACAGGCTAGTCGATGGGACGTCTGGGTTCCAGGTGCTAAGCTTCCTGGATGCCTACCCTGGATATAACAAGACCAGGATGCATCCTCCAGACTTGACAACCATGTCATCCACATATACCTCGACGTTTCATTCGATCTCTTGTTTGAAGACTCAGTCCATTAGTCGTTGGTATGTCGTGCCTGCATTTTTTAGGCCAAATGGCATGACCCTGTAGCAAAAGTTGACATCTTCAATTGGCAGACCTGGAAGAAGTCTTCAGGGAACTCCTCAAATACGACAAGCTTCTCAACCCTGAAAAATACATTTTTAGGATAAGAGGAGGCAAGTTCCTCGGCTTTATTATCATACAGCTGGGAATTGAAGTCAACCTCGACAAATGCACAACCATACTGGAGATGCATAGTCCCACCAACATTCAAGAAGTCTATAAGCTTAACGGTAGGCTAGCATCCTGTCATACCCTAATTTCGTCCGGGGACCTTTGCTTGATGGCATGCAACTTTTGTTTGGTCCTTATGAGGTGCTTGGCACCCATCATTAGGCAATTTGTGAAATTCTGAGACATGCCGGAAAGCAAAAGAAAATATTGATGCACAATCCGTAAGGTTCCGTGACACACCGGAAATCAAATGGAAGCATCGTTGCACAATTAGTGAGGTTCCATAACATTCCGTAAGTCAAAAAGGGATGATTATGTAATCCACAAGGTTCTATAACATTACGGAAAGAAAACAAGTATCGTTACGAAATTCATAAGTTTCCGTAACTTTAAGAAAAAAGAATCACCAAAAAAAAAGGCAGGGGGTGTACTTAGTAAAAGTGGGGGTACAAATAGCAACCAGGCCCACTTGGGCCCTCCAGAAGATTCCTCCAGAAGGCTGTTGCTTCTGGAGGAAGCAACCCTGCTCGCCTGGGCGAGCTGAGCTCGCCTGGGCGAGCTGGGTGGCAAGCTTCTCCCCCAATTTTCTATAAATAGGGGGAGAAGTGAAGTGGAAAAGGGTTCAGCCCCTTAGGCACTTCTCTCTCTTTCGAATTTGCTTAGAAAAATTGTTTCCGTGAAGAAAATCCAAGCCAAGGCGCTTCCGAAACGTTTCCGTAACGTTTCCGTAAGTGATTTCGCGAAGGTTTTCGACCGTTCTTCGACGTTCTTCATTCGTTCTTCATCGTTCTTCGGTCTTCAACGGGTAAGTACCTCGAACCAAGCTTTTCGATTCATTCTATGTACCTGTGGTAGTCCACATTGTGTTTCGTGTATTTTCCTTCTCGTTTTCATTTACTTTCCGTACCCCTTTTGACGTGCTTAAGCCATTTTATTTAAGTTATTTCTCGCTTAACCTAAAAATAAAATAAATTTCCACTGATCGTTTGAATTGTATTATCCGTTAACTTCGGTTAAAATGAATTCCAACCGTTCGGTCGTGCCGTAACCACGTTGGAAATCAAAAAAGAGGTAAAATAATAATATAATAATCAAGAAAAATGTCTTTTAGTAAAATAAAGTGGAAAATCAATCGGATGTTTTCTCTTTGGGATTTCTCATTCTTAATTGAATTGACTAATAACTAAAGTGAAACTAAGGCTAAAATCAACTCGCCTAGTCAAGCTCGTCCATAAAAGTAGGTTTTTGAAGTTTATCATTTCAATTTCTTACTAAGTAAAATGGATCATTTTCAAGGTCCAACGCCTTAAAATGATCACCTTTTAAGTAAAATAGAATCACTTGATAAAAAACAACTACGTAGGTCTGATTTCCTCATCGCAATTGAGAAATACGTAGGAGCAAAGGGAAACACCCTTGTCGACCACAAAAAGAGAAAAAATATAAAAAAGGTGTAAAGGATATAAAGACATAAAAAGGGAACATAAAAATCAAGGTCATGTTTGCACATTCGATTAAAGGCTGCCGTCCTTTGGGACGGACGTGTGGGGTGCTAATACCTTCCCCGCGCGTAAATACAATTCCCGAGCCTTTCACTTAAAAGTTCGTAGATCGCGTCTTTTCCGATTTTTCCGACGTTTTCCTCAAATAAACGTTGGTGGCGACTCCGCGCGTATTCCTTTCGTGGAACATGCATCTCGCGAGTCACGCGTCGCCCTCCCGCCGAAGGGTAGGTTGCGACAGTTGGCGACTCCGCTGGGGACTATTTTTAGAGAGTTAGGCCATTTAATCTTGTGCAATGTTTTATCATGACTTACCCCTTTGTTGGTTTCCCTTCATTATGTTCTTGTGTATATAAACTCTTTGTTGCTTTTAGTGCGTTTTAAAATGTATGCATGAGGTAAATATTTATTCATTTGATGCACACAAACACCAACACTATTTGCACACACTGTGAGTGGAAAAAGGGCCCTATACCCGGGTTCATAGGAACATAAGGAGTGGAGGTGAATCTGTGATCATGCTAGGTCTCCGACTTGCTTGATTACAGTGAACCCTCATCTAGAGTTTTCCTCTTTGAAAACATATTGTTGCTAGTAGTCCCTACTGCTGCTGTATGTTCTTCAAAGGGGATAATACCTCTAGAAACCATCAAGAGAGATATGACTACCTTGGGGGTTATCACTAAATGCCTAGTTAGTTCTCTCCCTTATAGGTCCCTTAAATAGGGGCACAGAGCAAATACGCTGCGTGCCATTTTTCACACTGCCATGCATAAGTATCATATACCCTTTTGCTTATGTTCAGTGAATATTGTCATACTATGTACATTCCCGCATTGCGCCTTTTGCATATGCATCGCATATGGGTTCTGTCTTGATCCCCTCTATAGACAAATCAACGGAGGGTCCGGGTCACCGTTTTAAATACATACGTTGGGGCATTTTGCTACCCCTAGACGTTGTGTCTAAGAAGGAGACAATGTCCCGGGCACCCGCATTCTTAAATTACATCTGTGTCATATGCATTCCTTCATGCATTCATCCATTCCATCCATGAGATATCGGAGTTTTGATTTGCACCAGCTTTTTGTCTCACCTTAGTAAGCATGGGAACAAATCAAACCGGCAAGAGGTTTTACCAAGTCAAGGTTAAAGGCCTAGATACCACCGGCATCAAGGAATTAGGGCGGTTGATGGAACCTCTCCAAATGCAAGCCTTCCGCAAGACTTACGGAAAGATCTTAGAGTTGACCATAGCAGAGGTATCCATAGAAGCCATTGCATCACTCACCCAATACTACGACCAGCCTTTGAGATGCTTCACGTTCGGAGACTTCCAATTGGTACAAAGCATTGAAGAATTTGAGGAAATTCTAGGATGTCCTCTCGGGGGAAGAAAACCATACCTTTCCTCCGGGTGTCTCCCCTCTTAGAGCAGAATTGCAACTGTGGTCAAGGATTCAGCAAGAGGTTTGGACCGCATAAAACAGACTCGAAATGGCATAGCGGGCCTACCACGGAAGTACCTAGAAGACAAGGCGAGGGGTATGGCCAATCAAGGAGATTGGGTCCCGTTTATGGATGTGTTAGCTTTGCTAATTTTTGGGGTCGTCCTCTTTCCAAACGTAGATGGTTTGGTGGACCTAGCAGCAATCGACGCTTTCCTTGCATACCACCATAGCAAGGAAAGTCCGGTGGTAGCTGTCTTGGCAGATTTATTTGACACATTTAACCGAAGGTGCGAAAAGAGTAGCGCACGGATCATCTGTTGCTTGCCCGCCCTCTGTGTTTGGTTGGTTTCACACCTGTTCCAGCAAGACACGAGGCATCCATGTCCGCTCCAGAGCCATCGCTCGTGTACTGAAAAAAGAAGAATAGATTGGGACCAGCTTTTGGCTGGGATAGGAGGTAGAACAATCAATTGGTTCCCCCGATGGAAGGAAGGAAAGGAAGGAGTCCTTTTCTCATGTGGAGGGTACCCAAACATTCCGCTGATAGGAACGAGGGGTTGTATTAACTACAATCCCGCGCTCGCTATAAGACAACTAGGGTACCCCATGAGGGGAGCACCGACGGAAGAAAGCATGTCTCCTTTCCTTGTAAGGGATTTCGACGCGCAAAATTTCAAGGCTATACAAAGAATCCATAAGGCATGGGAAACCCCGTTAAGGAAAGATCAAGAACTTAAGGGCATTCGTAACGGCATCATTGGTGGTTATCATGAATGGCTGAAAGTTCATATACGAGGTTTAGATTGGCTCGCCAAGTTAAAAGTCGTCAGCGAAGAGAGTTTCGAAGCACCAGAAGAAGACGAAGAAGTCCAAGCTCTCAAAAATGAGTTAGGAAAGGCAAAACTTGCCAAGGAGAAGTTCAAGTTAGCCGCTACACACATCTGGAAGGAATGTGCCGGATTACGGGAAGAGAATGCAACTACCGCAAGAGCCCTTGAGCAAGAGACCAAGAGGGCTCGCAAGGAAGAGTATGGCCGTAACAAATTTCGCGGAGCTCTGTGGGGTAGCAACAATGAACTCAAGCTGCGAAGGGAAGAGAGGGACCAGTCGCGAGCACATAGCATGGTCTTGAAAGAGGAGTTAGTTGCCTGTTCAAGTTCCAAAAGGAGCTTGTCTCAGCGTTTATGCGAGACAAAGACCAACATGCTAGCTATCATCACCAAGTACCAAGAAGAGTTAGGTCTAGCCACGGCCCACGAGCATAGGGTCGCGGATGAGTATGCCCAAGTATACGCGGAAAAAGAGGCTAGAGGAAGGGTGATCGACTCTTTACACCAAGAGGCAACCATGTGGATGGATCGGTTTGCTCTTACCTTGAACGGGAGTCAAGAACTTCCCCGATTGTTAGCCAAGGCCAAGGCGATGGCGGACACCTACTCCGCCCCCGAAGAAATTCATGGGCTTC
This sequence comes from Glycine max, assembly GCF_000004515.6. Lineage (NCBI taxonomy): Eukaryota > Viridiplantae > Streptophyta > Magnoliopsida > Fabales > Fabaceae > Glycine > Glycine max. Next base: position 28,530,165 of record NC_038245.2, on the reverse strand, counting down.
TCGGCTATTGTCAGCATATGATAGACTTAATGACCCACATAATTAGAAATCGCTAGGAAACTTGTATGGTCTCTCAGACCTTGACTAGATACGAATTTTTGAAATAAAATGAGTTGGTCCCATGTTTCTACTCCAAAAAAGCTTGTGCGAATCAAATCACTCCCGCATTTTATCTCTAGCATGCATTCTTTCTTTACCCACTCCTCACGTTTGGTTTTTTGGGGGAAAACACCATAACTAAATGCGCCACAAGGCATCCCTATCGCACCAGATCCAAATCTAGAACGATGGGTGATCAAGAGGAGACACAGGAACAGATGAAAGCCGACATGTCGGCTCTGAAAGAACAGATGGCTTCCATGATGGAGGCCATGTTAGGAATGAGGCAGCTCATGGAGAAAAACGTGGCCACCGCTGCCGTTGTCAGTTCGGCTGCCAAAGCAGACCCAACTCTCTTGGCAACTGCGCACCATCCTCCCTCAAACATAGTAGGACGGGGAAGGGACACACTGGGGCACGATGGCAACCCTCACCTGGGATACAACCGAGCGGCTTACCCTTATGGATTACCGCCCAACTACTCACCACCCGTCCTGCAAGACGATGCGGGCCATATTGCTTCTCCCGTCCTTGAAAGAGAACCTCCTCAACAGCCCGATGAGGTCCACAAAGACCCTCAAGACTATGCTCGAAGGGATGTCGAGTTCTATCCCCCGATCCCCGAAGGGCCAGCACCCAGCACGTTGCCTCAGCCCAACATCGCGACACAACCAATAGTTTTGTCCACGGAAGGACCGCCCCCGACAACTGAAGAAAGAAGGAAGCTCGATCTCCTTGAGGAGAGATTGAGAGCCGTGGAAGGATTTGGGGACTATTCGTTCGCAGACATGACGGATCTTTGCTTAGTACCCGATGTTGTTATCCCCCCGAAGTTCAAGGTACCGGACTTCGACAAGTATAAAGGGACAACTTGTCCCAAAAACCATCTCAAGATGTACTGTCGCAAGATGGGCGCACACTCTAAGGATGAGAAGCTATTAATACACTTTTTTCAAGATAGCTTGGCCGGAGCCACGGTAGTTTGGTACACTAATCTGGAAGCTTCCCGTATCCGTACTTGGAAGGATCTGATTACTGCCTTCCTAAGGCAATACCAGTATAATTCCGATATGGCTCCCGATCGCACTCAGCTGCAGAATATGTTCAAGAAAGAGGGCGAAACCTTTAAAGAATACGCACAGCGGTGGAGAGACCTAGCGGCACAAGTGGCTCCTCCCATGGCAGAAAGAGAGATGATCACCATGATGGTAGACACTCTGCCAGTGTTCTACTATGAGAAGCTAGTAGGTTACATGCCGTCCAGCTTCGCGGACCTAGTGTTCGCCGGGGAAAGAATCGAGGTAGGGTTGAAAAGAGGAAAGTTCGATTACGTTTCCTCCACGAGTGCGAATGCCAAAAGAATCGGGACAACGGGGGCAAAAAGGAAGGAAGGAGATGCCCATGCCGTCTCTTCAACACCCGCGTGGGTCAAACCCCCGCAGACACCTCATGATACCCATCAATACGCGCAACATCACCCGAGCTTCTCGGCTCATACCGGGAACGCCTCTAGTTCAGCACCTGTGCAGCCTAAGGCACCCACCCAGAGGGAAGCTCCCCAAGTTCCAACTCCGAACACAACTCGCCCGGCCGGTAATTCCAACGCAACAAGGAACTTCCCTCCGAGGCCATTTCAAGAATTCACCCCACTCCCAATGACGTACGAAGACCTCTTGTCGTCCCTCATCGCCAACCATTTGGCCGTGGTAACTCCCGGAAAGGTCCTCCAACCCCCTTTCCCAAAGTGGTATGACCCTAACGCAACTTGCAAGTACCATGGGGGTGTCCCGGGGCATTCCATTGAAAAATGCTTGGCCCTTAAATACAAGGTCCAACATTTGATAGATGCTGGATGGCTGACTTTCCAAGAGGATCGGCCCAATGTGAGAACCAACCCGCTCGCCAATCATGGAGGGGGAGCGGTTAACGCCGTTGAGTCCGATAGGCCGCGCAGGTCTAAACCTTTAAAGGATGTGGCAACCCCTAGGAGGTTTATCTTTGAGGCCCTACAAAAGGGAGGTGTGATTCCCCATAGTGGGCGTAAGGAGGATTCCTGTTTGCTGCATTCTGGCGAGCTGCATGACATGGAAACGTGTTTGGGAGTAGAGGAATTGTTACAGCGGATGATAGATCACGGTCGACTGGAAGTTGGCAGTGAAGGAAGAGAAGAGCAGCATATATGCATGCAGTCCACGGATGGGAGCAGTGTTGCGAAGCCCAAACCCTTGGTGATATACTTCACTAGGGGCACAGCTTCGCAAAAACCCGGACACCCCTTAGCAGCTAAACCTGTTCCTTTCCCATACCAAAATAGCCACGCAGTCCCATGGAGATATACACCTCCGAGGGAGAAGGAAGAAGAAGCCACCGATGTCAGCTCGTTGTCGGCTAAGGTAACAAATATCACGGGACTGAGTGGTGTGACCCATAGCGGTCGTGTGTTTGCGCCTCCGAACCTACCAGTCCAACCCGCGAACGTCAAGGGGAAAGGAAAAGTGGTGGAGGAACAAGATGGTGAAGCACCCCACGCTTCGAATAAAGATATTCCGGCGAAAGGTCTTCCGGAGAAAAAGGATGGTAAAAAGGACGTGTCGCTAGAGGAAGCCAGTGAGTTCCTTCGTATAATTCAGCAGAGCGAATTCAAGGTTATCGAACAGCTCAACAAAACTCCGGCCAGGGTCTCGCTATTGGAGTTACTCATGAGCTCCGAGCCTCATCGGGCTCTGCTAATAAAAGTTCTGAACGAGGCCCATGTGGCCCAAGACATCTCGGTAGAAGGTTTCGGAGGGCTGGTCAATAATATCACTGCCAACAACTATCTCGCCTTCGCCGAAGAAGAAATCCCCGCCGAGGGGAGAGGGCATAATAAAGCTTTGCACGTATCAGTCAAGTGTATGGACCATATCGTAGCCAAAGTGCTCATCGATAATGGTTCCAGTTTAAACTTGATGCCTAAGAGCACTTTGGAGAAATTACCATTCAATGCCTCCCACTTAAAGCCGAGTTCAATGGTGGTTCGTGCCTTCGACGGCACCCGCCGAGAGGTTAGGGGAGAGATCGATCTCCCAGTACAGATAGGCCCTCACACCTGTCAAGTTACTTTCCAAATAATGGATATTAACCCCCCCTACAGCTGTCTGTTGGGGCGCCCGTGGATCCACTCAGTGGGAGTTGTTGCCTCTACACTCCACCAAAAGTTGAAATTCGTAGTGGAAGGGCATCTGGTCATCGTATCAGGCGAGGAAGACATCTTGGTGAGCTGCCCATCCTCTATGCCTTATGTGGAAGCCGCAGAGGAGTCATTAGAAACCGCTTTCCAGTCTTTTGAGGTGGTAAGCATTTCCTCCGTGGACTCCTTCTCTGGGCAAGCTTGCCTGTCCGATGCAGAAGTAATGATGGCCCGAGTTATGTTGGGGAACGGTTACGAACCCGGAATGGGTTTAGGCAAAGACAACGGTGGCATAACTAGCCTGATAAATGCCAAAGGAAATCGTGGGAAGTATGGTTTAGGCTATAAGCCCACTCAGGCAGATGTAAAGAGAAGCATCGCGGGAAGGAAGGGCGGTGGTCAAAGCTCGCGGTTGAGACAAGAAAGTGAAGGAAGCCCGCCCTGCCACATAAGTAGAAGCTTTATAAGCGCGGGTCTGGGAGACGAAGGTCAAGTGGTCGCAATATACGAAGATGATGTTCCGAGTACATTGGATTTGGTACGACCTTGCCCTCCTGATTTCCAGTTGGGGAATTGGCGAGTGGAGGAGCGCCCCGACATTTACGCAGCGAGCATAATGTAAACCTTTACGGTTTTAAAAGCTCTATAGTTGGGCCTAGGCTTTAGAGTTTTTTCTTTTGGTTAAGGCTTTGTGTATTTTGTTTTTCAAATTTATAATACAAGGATCTTTCTTCATCTGTTCCTACGTCTCTACCCATTCTCATCCATTTGCATGTTTACTTCCTTTCTGAAATGGCAGATCCGATGACGAGTCCCCCGAAGGTACTAATACCTAGGACCCGCCTATCAACTTCGAGCAAGAAACGAATCAAACGGAAGATGAAGGGAACGAGGATGTGGGACTTCCCCCAGAATTAGAAAGGATGGTCGCCCATGAGGACCAAGAAATGGGGCCTCATCAAGAAGAAACAGAACTAGTAGACTTGGGAATTGGCAGTGGAAAAAGGGAAGTAAAGATAGGCACAGGTATTACCGCACCTATCCGTGAAGAATTAATAATCCTGCTAAGAGACTACCAAGACATCTTTGCTTGGTCATACCAAGATATGCCCGGTTTGAGTTCTGACATTGTACAGCACCGATTACCTCTAAATCCCGAGTGTTCCCCGGTAAAACAGAAACTGAGAAGGATGAAGCCCGAAACATCCTTGAAGATAAAAGAAGAAGTGAAGAAGCAATTTGACGCTGGTTTTCTGGCCGTCCCTCGGTATCCAGAATAGGTTGCCAACATTGTACCGGTCCCTAAGAAAGATGGGAAAGTACGAATGTGTGTGGATTATCGGGACCTGAATCGGGCCAGTCCCAAGGACAATTTTCCTTTGCCACACATCGATATCCTCGTGGATAACACGGCCAATTTCGCTTTATTTTCCTTCATGGACGGTTTCTCTGGTTACAATCAGATAAAGATGGCGCCAGAGGATATGGAAAAGACTACCTTCGTCACCCTGTGGGGGACGTTCTGTTACAAGGTGATGTCCTTTGGACTCAAGAATGCCGGGGCAACTTATCAACGGGCCATGGTAGCTTTGTTCCATGATATGATGCATCAAGAGATCGAGGTCTACGTGGACGACATAATTGCTAAATCTAAATCCGAGGAAGAACACCTTGTCAACCTGCGGAAGTTGTTCGAAAGGCTTAAGAAATATTAATTAAGGTTGAACCCCGCCAAGTGTACCTTTGGGGTCAAATCAGGGAAATTGCTTGGTTTCATCGTGAGCCAGAAAGGAATAGAGGTAGACCCCGAAAAGGTGAAGGCCATCCTTGAGATGCCAGAACCCCGTACTGAGAGGCAAGTCTGGGGCTTCCTGGGACGCTTGAATTATATTGCCAGATTCATATCGCAGCTCACCGCCATTTGTGAGCCGTTGTTCAAGCTCTTACGCAAAAACCAAACTGATAGCTGGAATGAGGATTGCCAAGAGGCTTTTGGAAGGATCAAGAAGTGCCTTATGAATCCTCCCGTGCTTATGCCACCAGTACCTGGAAGGCCTCTCATCTTGTACATGACAATCTTAGACGAGTCAATGGGGTGTATGTTGGGGCAACATGACGAATCCGGAAAGAAAGAGCGCGTTGTTTACTACCTAAGTAAGAAGTTCACGACCTGTGAAATGAATTACTCCTTGCTCGAAAGAACGTGTTGTGCTTTTGTATGGGCATCCCATCGCCTAAGGCAGTACATGCTGAGCCATACTACCTGGTTGATATCCAAGATGGACCCGGTTAAGTACATCTTTGAAAAGCCAGCTCTCACGGGACGAATCGCCCGGTGGCAAGTCCTACTATCCGAGTTTGATATAGTTTACGTCACCCAAAAGGCGATAAAAGGAAGCGCCTTAGCAGATTATTTGGCTCAACAACCTCTTAACGACTATCAGCCCATGCATCCTGAATTCTCGGATGAGGACATCATGGCCTTGTTTGAGGAAAAATTGGACGAAGATCGGGACAAATGGACCGTATGGTTTGACGGAGCGTCAAACATTCTAGGCCATGGCGTTGGGGCAGTATTGGTCTCTCCGGACAATCAATGTGTACCTTTCACAGCCAGGCTAGGATTCGACTGCACCAACAACATGGCCGGATATAAAAGCATGTGCCCTGGCCGTCCAGGCAGCGATTGACTCCAATGTCAAACTACTCAAGGTGTACGGCGACTCAGCGTTGGTAATCCATCAGCTGAGAAGGGAATGGGAAACTAGAGATCCCAAGCTGATACCCTACAAAGCCTATATCAAGGAATTGGCTAAGACCTTTGATGAGATCTCCTTCCATCATGTTCCCCGCGAGGAAAATCAAATGGCGGATGCGCTTACTACTTTGGCGTCTATGTTCCAGCTAACGCCGCATGGGGATCTACCCTACATTGAATTTTGGTGTCGTGGCAAACCCGCGCATTGTTGCCAAGTAGAAGAGGAACGGGACGGAAAGCCTTGGTATTTCGACATCAAGCGATATGTCGTAAGCAAAGAATACCCGCCAGAGATTGCCGACAATGATAAGAGGACATTGAGAAGGTTGGCAGCCGGTTTCTTCATGAGCGGAAGCGTACTGTATAAGAGAAATCACGACATGACACTCCTGCGGTGTGTGGATGCCAGGGAGGCAAATCACATGATCGAGGAAGTCCATGAGGGCTCGTTTGGAACGCATGCCAACGGGCATGCTATGGCCAGGAAGATCCTAAGAGCAGGTTATTACTGGCTTACCATGGAAAGTGATTGTTGTGTCCATGTGAGGAAATGCCACAAATGTCAAGCGTTCGCAGATAATGTCAATGCTCCACCACATCTTCTGAATGTCATGTCCGCCCCTTGGCCTTTCTCTATGTGGGGAATAGATGTCATCGGGGCCATTGAGCCCAAGGCCTCGAATGGTCATCGCTTCACGGCCATGAGTCATGGGCGCTTGTACCAGCAAAGAATGAAGAGCGCGTTCGACAAGAAAGTACGCTTACGCAAGTTCCATGAGGGAGACCTTGTGCTAAAGAAAATGTCCCATGCTGTCAAGGACAATCGAGGAAAATGGGCCCCAAACTACGAAGGGCCTTTTGTTGTGAAGAGGGTTTTTTCCGGAGGAGCCCTGGTGCTTACCAACATGGATGGCGAAGAGCTACCTTCACCCGTGAATTCTGATGTCGTCAACCGATATTATGCTTAGAATTTGGGGCAATTAAGGATGTCGCTGCATGTTCTTTATCTTTATGTGTTTTCTGGATTTCCCCCAGGGATTCCCCGTCTACTGTATCTCTCGTTACAATCTTTCAAAGAAATGAACGTGGATTCGAGGCTTTAGTCCTCACGTTGGTTTCAAACCTTGCGTTGATTTGTGGTCACCTGAGCCCTTCCGCTCAGTTCATGGGATGCCCCAAGCGCTTAATTAAAATTGAACCTAAACCAACTTTCACTAAAATTTGCTGCGTTTGAAAACATTCATGCATACGCATACGCATGCATATTGTTGTGGTAAAACAGGGGCAGGATCATCTTGAGCTACCTTCTGGGGTAGGGACAAAACATGAACAGCAGAAACCAATCAAGGTAAGACAACGACGCGGTCAAGATTGGTCGTACCTGGTTGTTTATTACTTGCAGGTACTTAGGAACGGATGCAAGTGGGGATGGGGTCACAACCGACCGATCGTTGCCCCTTCTCTGTGCTAAACAAGCTGAGAACGCCGCGCAAGGCAGCCCAGTATCCTTTGGATTCGCAGTATTTTACTACCATTGTTTGTTTTTAGTAATTAACGCCTAATTCTAACTTGAGTAGGCTCAAATAGGCAAAACACTAACCCATAAGGAAGGAGGGGACATGGTTAATGTTCCTCTCAAAAAAAAAAAAAGTCAGGTTAGCCCGCTTGGGCGAGCCACCCCTGCACCAAAATATAAAAGTGACGAAAGGGGGGACGTTTTTGCATTCAAAAACTTCTTTTTCCCCCTTTCAAAAGCCATACCCACAGAATTTACGAGTTTGCAGCCCTAGGATCTCTACTTTTCGCATTCTTCGATTCCGTTTTGCGCTTTTATTCATCACCAACAAGTAAGTATTCCATCCTTAAGCTTTCTAGCTTTTCATTGGTGTATTTTGATCTCCTTTTGGTGCTCTAAATTGTGGGAATGTGCTCAAATATGTGGGGCAATTTTGGTTTGTTTTCTTGCTTGATTGGGTTGAATTGGGGGTTTGTATGAGATGGCCCTAGGCCTATGATGCATTTTGAAGCAATGGGACATGCCACATTGTCCCCGTTCTCTTACTATTGATGCCTAAACGCGCGCCCACCAAGTGTTCGGTGAAATGCCTCAATGGCATTAGCACGTGATTTTCGTAGGGAAACAACCCATGGGGCATTTTGGTTTGCACATATTTTCTATTTTTTGGGACATGCATTCAGTTCCGAAAGGGCTAGAGTAATTGCCCCACATATATCCTAGGCCTAGGAACCAAAGTTTTTATGCAAAAGAACACAAGGGGGGGTGCATATTGGGTAAGGTTACCTTTTTTGGCCAGCAATCAGCTATGAGCCACGCTACAATAATTTCCCTACGCCTAGATGTTTAGGAATTTTGCTCATCATAAATGTGTAGGTTTAGAATAGGTAGCAAAATACCTTTGGCAATTTACACTTTGGGTGTGGTAGCAAAATACTTGGATGTATGTACATGTAATTTTTGGTAGTCAAAATGTCTCACAAAAAATATACATATGTTGCATGTTATGTAAAGAAAATACCTTACAAAAATACCTTTTAATTTGAATACAATTTTAGTCAGCAAAAGAAAATATACTTGAATTTGCATACGGCTTTAGGTAGCAAAAACACTTGAATAAAGCATGAAATGTAGCACCTTATTGTGTAGATAGCCAAGATTCATCACAAAGTTTGTATATGCATAGGTATTAGAAATACCAGAATGTGCACGTGTGCAATTTTTGGTAGCCAAGATGCTTTGAGTATGCATGTATGTAAATTTAGCCAAGGAAGTGCATGTGATGTAGGTAGCAAATACACCTTGGAAGTACGTATAAATAATCTAGGTAACGAAGGTGCCTTGATTGTGTATGGGTGCATTTTTTTTAGTTGGAAGAATATCTTGTGCGAGTGAATGTTCGTAAGGAAGTATGTGCATGAGTTTGCTCTAAATTTACATTGATGTTTGTGTTTATTGGAGGAGGTTGTATGCCATTTTTGTTTTAAGAGTAGCATTTCTTGGTAAAACTAACTTTCCAAATGTTTGCCTTCGCAGAAAATGGCCCCGAGGAAGCTTGCCTCAAAGAGGTCCAGGAAGGACAAGGCGGCCGAAGGAACTAGTTCCGCTCCTGAGTATGACAGTCACCGCTTTAGGAGCGTTGTACACCAGCAGCGCTTCGAGGCCATCAAGGGATGGTCATTTCTCCGGGAGCGACGCGTCCAGCTCAGGGATGACGAGTATACTGATTTCCAGGAGGAGATAGGTCGCCAGCGGTGGGCATCACTGGTTACCCCCATGGCCAAGTTCGATCCAGAAGTAGTCCTTGAGTTTTATGCCAATGCTTGGCCGACAGAGGAGGGCGTGCGTGACATGAGGTCCTGGGTGAGGGGTCAGTGGATCCCGTTTGAGGCAAATGCTATCGGCCAGCTCCTGGGATATCCGTTGGTGCTGGAAGAGGGCCAGGAGTGCGAGTATGGCCAGAGGAGGAACCGGTCTGATGGGTTCGATGAGGAGGCCATCGCTCAGTTGCTATGTATACCGGGGCAGGATTTTGCCCGGACTGCTGCAGGGAGGCGAGTGCGAATTATGCGCACCAACATGACCACCCTGACTCAGATATGGATGACTTTTCTGCTCAGCAACATCCTGCCCACCGACCCTAATTCCGACCTCTCCCTGCCGAAGTGTCAGCTGGTGTACGCCATCCTGACGCGGATGAGCATCCATGTGGCTCAGTTAATCACTGATGTCATCTATATTTTTGCAGGTATGGCGCCTACCAGGCACCCTTTGGATCTAGATAAGTCCAACAGGGCCCTGGGATTTCCCGCGCTAATCACAGGACTCTGCCAGTCGTTCGGAGTCCCCGTGGCACCTACCAAGGTGATTCGGCCGCCCATCACCCGGGCTTTTATTGAGAAGTACTGCACCCAGAGACAGGCTCAGGGGGATGCTCCACAGGCCGCAGGCGCGCCACCACCACCTCATCAGGCTGGCCCGGCTGGGTCATTTGACATGGAGCAGTATTTACGGCATTTGGTTCGCCAGCAGGCGGCCAATCACCGGGCACATGTACAGACCCATGATTGTCTGTACCAGCTGAGCCTCAGCATGCAGAGCCAGGGCTTCGCTTCTTTTTCATGCCCTACTCCAGACCAGTTCAGGGCAGAGGTCGCATGGCCCGGGGATTGGCCCGAGGCCCAAGCAGGAGAGGCGCCCCCAGAAGCTCCCGGCGATGGAGAGGAGGCCCACGAGGACGAGGAGATGGCCGATTTTCTTGACTTCTTGGGAGAGAGTGGAGCTACATGGCTGGGAGATCCCCAGATTCATGTTTTCTTTCATATTTCTTTTATCATTTTTATGTTTTGACTTGAGAGACTAATGTTTGTTTTTGTTGTTTCGATTGTCATTTGTACAGCGCATACATTTTTGTTTGGATTGTTGCGTTAGTGTTTATATCATTACTATCAATGATGTTTGAAATTCTGGAACCGTGTAGAGTTCTTCGTTTAGGAACATCGTCCAAAAAATAATAATAATAAAAAAAAAACAAAAAAAAACAAAAATAAAAAAAAGAGGAAAAAGAGGGCAAATAAGAAAAAAAGAGAGCAAGTAAGGGAAAAAGAGAGCAAGTAAGAAAAAAGAGAGGAAAAAGGAAAAGAAAAATAAGTTGTTTAGCTGAAAAACCGACATGGTTTTAAAAAGAGATGACTTCCTACTCTTCTTTGAAAAAAATTTCGCTGATCATAGCTAGTTGTTGAAAAAAAATGTGTGTACACCTGAAATGGACTCGAATGAATGCACAAATTGATAAAAGAACATATTTTGGAAACATTGGGTTGACTAAAATAGAGGAAATGAATCCTGAGCCCTAGCATCACATGACCATAAAAATTTGACACTTGAGTGTCCACATAGGTGCATGCATGACCAGTTTTGCATAAAATTTCCAAATCATCATTTTTGCATTTGTGTCATGGAAATAATGTGGGGCATCCCTTTTATCCTTGAACCAAACCAAACCCTGACATGTATCATGTCTAGCCATTCTACAAGCCTTGAGCCAAAATCCTGACTCACCATAAACCTTGACCCAGGGTGAGAATGTCAATCCTTACCCTTGGAAGCAAAAAAAAAAGAGAAAAGAAAAGAAGAAAAATTCCCAATCAAAGAGTGGGAGAAAGCAAAAAGAAAAGAAAGGAAATTCCCAATCAAAGAATGGGAGAAAGTAGAAAAAAAAAAAGAAGAAGAAGAAGGAAAGAAAGCTCCTGATCAAGGATCGAAAGAAAACAGAAGAAATGTGCAGAAAGGTCTTTGGACTGGACAATATCTGAGCAATACGGGATTGTCACCAAATGAACAAAAAGAAGGAAAGGAAACCATGACCTAAAGTGGTCTTCTCCCTTTAATTGCCAACCAAAATCTTGTGTGCTAGCGACTTTTTCGCCCCGCACTAAACCAAAACAGAAAAGGAAAAAAAGGCCAAAATAATCAAAAGCCGAAAAACCCACCAAAAGAACCCATTCCCAAGGGAAGTCCTATTGATCCATGATCACGCATGTAATTTTTGATTTGATAGGAAATAATTTGCAAAGTCAAGTCATGACATATCTATGGTTCGGAATTAGGATGAAACACTCACCTGTGCGAGATTGATACACTTTGAGTGATTTTCTTCTATTTTTGTCGAACCCAGTATTTCCTCAAAATGGTCATTTAGAAACGAAATGCTAAACATCCAAAATCTCATTTGTGGTTATGAGAAAATTTCATCAGCAGATTCTCCTTCCCCGATAGACACATTGTTTTTTGTCCGAAAAGCATATGTTGATCTGATTAATTGGAATTTTTATCTCTTTACTAAAGCACGTTCGCATTTTAGCGAAGAAAACACCGAGACTATTTCTAGTCTCACAAGTTATCAAGAACTACGTAGGTCTGAGTTCCTCATTTGAGGATACGTAGGAGCAAAAGCCTCGCTTTTATCGACCACACCGCTTTTTGTTACCATGACCCAAGAGCTGGTAGCCCGCGGAGACACCTTACGGTTATCCGCACCTCGTCATTCAGTGACCCCAAGTGTGATTGATGAGCAGAGGCCAATTATGGTCATTCTGCACCCTTTTGTCATCCAGAGGCGGCGGGCCCGATGACATGCGGAGACAAATTATGGTCATTCCGCACACCTTTTGCCATTCAGACACAGTCGTGTCCGATGGTACGCAGAGACAAATTATGGTCATTCTGCACCCTTTTGTCATCCAGAGGCAGCGGGCCCGATGACATGTGGAGACAAATTATGGTCATTCCGCACACCTTTTGCCATTCAGACACAGTCGTGTCCGATGGTACGCAGAGACAAATTATGGTCATTCTGCACCCTTTTGTCATCCAGAGGCGGCGGGCCCGATGACATGCGGAGACAAATTATGGTCATTCCACACACCTTTTGCCATTCAGACACAGTCGTGTCCGATGGTACGCAGAGACAAATTATGGTCATTCTGCACCCTTTTGTCATCCAGAGGCGGCGGGCCCCATGACATGCGGAGACAAATTATTGTCATTCCGCACACCTTTTGCCATTCAGACGCAGTCGTGTCCGATGGCACGCAGAGACAAATTATGGTCATTCTGCACCCTTCGTCAATCGCGGCCGACAAGCCCGTTGACACGCGGAGATTTACATCATCTTCCGCACTTACAAGATCTGTCATACTGACTTTTGAGTCACGCTGACGGGCGGAAATACCCGAGTGGTTATCCGTATAAACATTCTTTTGCTATCTGTAAGACAGAACGCTTGATAGCATGCAGAGACTGACATCGCCTTCTGCACCTTTTGTTCCCCCGGGGACATCAAGTCATTTACATGCGGAGTTATTTTATGGTCACCCGCGACTCTCGTCAACCGAGAGGAACGAAATTAGTGTCTTATCTTTACTTTCCTTTTATCTCCAATAAAAGACAAGTAAAGAGGGGCAACTGTCATACCCTAATTTCGTCCGGGGACCTTTGCTTGATGGCATGCAACTTTTGTTTGGTCCTTATGAGGTGCTTGACACCCATCATTAGGCAATTTGTGAAATTCCGGGACATGCCAGAAAGCAAAAGAAAATATTGATGCACAATCCGTAAGGTTCCGTGACACACCGGAAATCAAATGGAAGCATCGTTGCACAATTAGTGAGGTTCCGTAACATTCCGTAAGTCAAAAAGGGATGATTATGTAATCCACAAGGTTCCGTAACATTACGGAAAGAAAACAAGTATCGTTACGAAATTCGTAAGTTTCCGTAACTTTACGAAAAAAGAATCACCAAAAAAAAGGCAGGGGGTGTACTTAGTAAAAGTGGGGGTACAAATAGCAACCAGGCCCACTTGGGCCCTCCAGAAGATTCCTCCAGAAGGCTGTTGCTTCTGGAGGAAGCAACCCTGCTCGCCTGAGCGAGCTGGGTGGCAAGCTTCTCCCCCAATTTTCTATAAATAGGGGGAGAAGTGAAGTGGAAAAGGGTTCAGCCCCTTAGGCACTTCTCTCTCTTTCGAATTTGCTTAGAAAAATTGTTTCCGTGAAGAAAATCCAAGCTGAGGCGCTTCCGTAACGTTTCCGTAACTGTTCCGTAAGTGATTTCGCGAAGGTTTTCGACCGTTCTTCGATGTTCTTCATTCGTTCTTCATCGTTCTTCGGTCTTCAACGGGTAAGTACCTCGAACCAAGCTTTTCGATTCATTATATGTACCCGTGGTGGTCCACATTGTGTTTCGTGTATTTTCCTTCTCGTTTTCATTTACTTTCCGTACCCCTTTTGACGTGCTTAAGCCATTTTATTTAAGTTATTTCTCGCTTAACCTAAAAATAAAATAAATTTCCACCGATCGTTTGAATTGTATTATCCGTTAACTTCGGTTAAAATGAATTCCAACCGTTCGGTCGTGCCGTAACCACGCTGGAAATCAAAAAAGAGGTAAAATAATAATATAATAATCAAGAAAAATGTCTTTTAGTAAAATAAAGCGGAAAATCAATCGGATGTTTTCTCTTTGGGATTTCTCATTCTTAATTGAATTGACTAATAACTAAAGTGAAACTAAGGCTAAAATCAACTCGCCTAGTCAAGCTCGTCCATAAAAATAGGTTTTTGAAGTTTATAATTTCAATTTCTTACTAAGTAAAATGGATCATTTTCAAGGTCCAACGCCTTAAAATGATCACCTTTTAAGTAAAATAGAATCACTTGATAAAAAAGAACTACGTAGGTCTGATTTCCTCATCGCAATTGAGGAATACGTAGGAGCAAAGGGAAACACCCTTGTCGACCACAAAAAGAGAAAAAAATATAAAAAAGGTGTAAAGGATATAAAGACATAAAAAGGGAACATAAAAATCAAGGTCATGTTTGCACATTCGATTAAAGGTTGTCGTCCCTTGGGACGGACGTGTGGGGTGCTAATACCTTCCCCGCACGTAAATACAACTCCCGAGCCTTTCACTTAAAAGTTCATAGATCGCGTCTTTTCCGGTTTTTCCGATGTTTTCCTCAAATAAACGTTGGTGGCGACTCCGCGCGTATTCCTTTCGTGGAACACGCATCCCGCGAGTCACGCGTCGCCCTCCCGCCGAAAGGTAGGTTGCGACACATCCCTATCCAGGTTCCTCCCAAAGCTCACGAAAAAGGTGAAGTCATTCTACAAACTGCTTAAGAAAACTGAGCCTTTCCTATAGGACGAGACTTCTGAAAAAGCCTTCCTAGCTTTCAAGAAGATTATAGTCACACTGTTAGTTTTGAGTCAACCCAGGCCAGGAGCACCCCTACTCATGTATCTCTCAGTAGCTGGCAAAGCTGTTAGCTCAGTCCTCATACAAGAGGAAGGGAAGCACCAACATCCTGTCTACTTCACCAGTCGCATGCTCCATGATGCCGAGAAGCGTTACCAAATGATAGAAAATGTGGCACTAACACTCATCATCTCGGCCCGACAACTTAGGCCCTACTTCCAGAGTCATCAACTGGTAGTCAAGACGAACTACCCCATGAAGCAAGTTTTGAGAAAGCCTGAACTCGCAGGAAGGATGGTGGCCTGGTTCGTTGAACTTTCAGAGTTCGACATCCACTATGAACCACATGACCTCATGAAGACACAATTAATTGCTGACTTTTTGGTAGAATTCACTTGAAATGACATAACCACCCCAAACTGGTGGACACTTTACGTTGATGGTGCGTACGTAAAAGGAAGTGGGGCGGGGATCATTCTCGAAGTCCCTAACAATATCACTCTAGAGCAAGCTCTCAAGCTCAACTTCAGAGTCTCAAACAACCAGACAAGGCACGAGGCGCTCATTGCAGGTTTGAAGCTAGCAAGAGAAGTTAGAGCCAAGAGGCTACGATGCTACATAGAATCGCAGCTTGTCCAATGTTTCAAAATGTATTACATCCCCAGGGAAACCAACACCCGAGCAAACTTGCTCTCCAAGTTGGCCAACACCAAGAAGGTCGAGCGCCTGAAGACCATTATCCAAGAGACGCTCCAAACTCCCACTATAGATGCTGAGAAAATTATGGTCGGAGAAGAGGAGGAACCAAACTGGATGACCCTAAACAAGAACTTCCTAATTCGGGAGGTACTACCACCAAATGAGGATGATGCCCAATGCCTCAAATGAAAGGTCAACTACTATGTCATCCTGAATGGCGAACTATTCAAAAGAGGGTTGACAACACCCCTACTCAAATGCCTAAACAACCAACAGGCATACTACATCATGAAAGAACTTCATAAAGGGATCTGCGGTCTCCATACCGATGCTCCTTAGCCACCAAAGCGGTGCTAGCTGGCTACTACTGGCCAACAGTCAGGGCAAACACCCTCGACTTTACCAGGAGGTGCAGATGATGCTAAGAGTTTGCAGACATGCCACACACTCCTCCCGACAATCTTCATAAACTGAGCTCAAATTGGCCCTTTGCCATGTGGGAAATGGACATACTGGGACCACTACCAAAGGCCCTAGGAGCAGTCAAATACTTACTAGTTGTCATCGACTACTTCACCAAGTGGATAAAAGCAAGACCACTACGAGAAATTACGGCCAATGAGATGGAAAAATTTACCTAGAAACACCTCATCTGCAGGTACTGATAGAACCTTGATTTGCAGATCCAATTTTTAACATCAACAAACTAGAAAACCGATTTGGGACTCTATGAAATTGGGGAAAATAAAATGAAAAGGCGGAATTAGAGAAAGAGATGGAAAGAACAACAACACAATCTTGTGAGATTGATAAGTTGAGAATGATTCACCACAAAGAATAGAATTCTTTGATAAGAACCTAAGGTTTCACACAAGAAACAAGAGAGACACCCTCTTAACTGTGTCTAATATGAAATTTCATAAAAATTGCCAACAAAGTGTTTAAGGAGTCTATGTATAACTCCTACTAATAACCCTAAACTAGGCCCAAGGCCCAATAACTAATTTAATAATTAAAAGACTTAAAAATAACAATAAAAAGGTAGCAACCTATTACAAGTCCAAAAATAGGACCAAAAATATAATTAAAAATGAAAATAAATCTTATTCTAAAAGTTGGCTAAAATAAATGAACTTTCCTTCTTCTTCTCTTTCCTCCATGAGAGAATTTAGTCTCTTACCAAGCTCTTCTTGAAATCTCTTACTCCTTGCTCAAGTGATTGGTTCATCCATGTTGAGCCCACCTAAGCCAAACTCTTCCTCCTTGGATAGTCCTCTATCAGGTATGGCCTCCCATACGCCATTGTCATTGCCAATGACACTCAATTCAAAGCTCAGACTTACGAAGACTTCCTAACATAGCTAGGCATCAGGCACCTAATCACCTTTGTCGAACATCCTCAGACTAATGGACAGGTAGAGGCAGCTAACAAAGTCATCCTTAGGGCCCTACGTACTAGACTCGACAAGTCTAAGGGCCTATGGAAAGAAGAACTCTACAGCATACTCTTGGCGTACCACTGTTCACCCCAGACAATAACCAATGAAACTCTTTACTGACTCACGTATGGCGAGGATGTGTTGACAGGGAGACTACTATTCCGACAACAAAAAAATGAAGAAAACATGAGGGTGGAACTTGAAACCACCAAAGAAATCCGTGAAATGGCGAGGATTAAGGAAGAAGCTGTGAAACTACGAGCACTAAGGAGATGCAATACAAAGGTTCAACCACGAGCTTTTCAACCCGCCAACCTCATATGACGAGTTTACCTTGACAACAGAGTGTACCGACTACAAGAGTTGGATGGCAAAGTAATTCCAAGAACATGGAACGCCACCCACCTGAAATTCTACTTTAGCTGACTTGCTGACCTACACTCTAAACCCAATGTTGTACTCTTTTTCCTACTCAGGTCTTTGTTCCCAAAAATAGAAAAATTAGGGTTTTGGTTTGAGGAGTTTTAACGAGGCACATCTAGGGTAACGAAGGGAATTTGTACTTAATCAAATACATTGAATAAAATTCTACATCCGTTCTTTTTCGTATTTCTCTTATGAAGGCAAGAGTATCCATAATTGTAGCTCTGTGGCTCTAAAAATCCAAGGTCTGCCCTTGGTGAGCCCCTCCGCTAGCATTCAGTCTCCAGTAAATGCCACTTTGTGAGAGGTACATATACAAGAGTATATCACTGTGTCTCCAGTGCATGCCACCCACGGTGAGGGACATGTATGCAAGAGCACACTACCATGACTCTAGTATATGTCACCCATGACGAGTGACATATATGCATGAGCATGCTACTAAGCCTCTAGTACATGCCACCCACATCTAGTGACATGTGACCACGAGCACACTACTATAACTGCAGTACGTGTCACTTTGTAAGAGACATATATGCAAGAGCGTACTACCACCATGACTCTAGTATATGTCACCCACGGCGAGTGACATATATGTAATGGCATATTGCTAAGCCTCTAGTATATGTTGCTCACAACATGTGCGCATGAGCACTCAACTCAGTGTTCAGTGTGTGCCACCCACGATGAATGGGATACATGCAAGAGCATATTGCCATCATGACTCCAGTGTATGCCATCCACGGCAAGTGACATATACACAATACGTATCTCCACCATAACTCCAGTATATGTCATCCATGACATATATGCAAGAGCATACTGTTAAGCCTCCAATACATGTCACCCACGATGAGTGACATGTGCGCACGAGCATACTACCATGATTCTAGTATGTGCCACTCACAACGAGTGACATATATGTAGAAGCATATCACCACGTCTCCAGCACGTGCCACCTACATCGAGTGGCATGTATGCAAGAGCACGGTGCCCAAAACCCAGGTTGGCAACTCCCTGGTCAATCATCCAAAGGGCTTGCAAAATCCAAGGTCCACCCTTGGTGAGTCCAATTGATTCATGCCTCTTTGTAAGAGGCACGTATGCAAGAGCATGCTAGTTCGTCTCCAATACATGACACATACGGCGAGTGTCATGTATGCAAGAGCACAACACTTACATTGCACACAAGACTCGTCAAACTCAAGCTCTGTGCTTGCTGATCCTTACATGTCCACAAAACCCAAGGCTCGTCCTTGGTAAGCCTTGACGCAACTCCATAGGCTTGATAAAACCCAAGGCAAACACGCCCCTGGTCCAAGGCTCAACAAACCCAAGGTTCACCTTTGGTGAGCCCTTTCTTTTACTAAGTCCCATCTCCATGGAAACTCAAGGTACACAATGTCTACCCTTTACAATCTTCTGTACTCCTAACTTTTATCTATGCAAGAATACAAGCTTATCAAAAACTCAAGGTCTGCCCTTGGTACTCATATCTCCAAAACCCAAGGTCCACCCTTAGTACATATTCTTGCTAAACCCAAGGTTCGCCCTTGGTACATACCTCTACAGAACTCGAGGTACCCCCTCAGTCCGCTTACATGTAGCAACTACAATGACCATCGTCAAGGGTCCAAGTTCAACCAAACGAACTACCACCCCACTATTTTGCAAGACTTTTAATTAGGTCAAAACCACACCTACTCCTCATAACCATCAGAGATCTAAATGTAGATCAACTCTAATTTGTTATTGCGATTTGATTACTTTTTTGTTTATGGTGCCCTATGTACGAATTCGAGTGAAGAATATGTTCAATTCACTTGCATTGTCATAAAACCCACATGTTTAATATGGATTATAATGACTTTTAACACTGTAAATCAATCTAAAAGATGCTATGAAACTTTTTTTTATAAAAACTTGCATTCAAATTATAAGGTCTTCTAAGAAACACAAAGATAGGTCACGTTTTGTGTGTACCTATCATTGTTTCAGAGATCAAGAAGCTTCCAAATGGAGAATTGGTCGAGTATGAATAGAAGACAAAAGGTCCCCTGGGAACGGAGAAGACAAAGGTCGCATGGAAGGGTTTAGTTGTGTAATATATCCGTTAATTTAAATTAAAATCAAGGATTTAGATTCGGAGTTAAGGATTAATAACTTCAATAAAAGGTCAATTATACACACTTTATTTCAGAGGATTGAAACATTTTCATATATTAAAGACAAAAAAAAATCATAAAATTATAGAACTAAGAGCTCCAATTCCAAATGAATTGCCTAAGAGTGTCCTCTAAAAATTTGAATATCAAACTCTGCAACTATTTTGTTTTGTGGTTAAATAGTCATTTTTGTCCCTAAATGTATAGAACGCTGACAAATTCGTCTCCGAAAGATGAAAATTTAAATTTTAGTTCCCGAAAGTGAAAAATGTGCGACAAATACATCCATCCGCTAACTTTTATCCGTTACCATTAATTAAAGAGCCTACATGACACATAGGGATGAAAATGTCACAAAAATAATTGCCAACGTGACTGTTGAATAAATTGGATCAAAATATCGTAAGTTTCTATTGGACCAAAATGTCAATAAATTTTCATTGGATTAATTTGTCAGACCTCAAATCTCATTTCATTTAAGGGTTAAATATAATTTAATTTTCATCTTTTTTTATCGTTGTAAGCTTAACATTATAATAAACACTTAAAAAAATAAAGAAGAAAGCATAAGTTAAAACAAATATAATAATAAGCATAATATTGATCATTTTTTGTAAGAATTAACCTAATTTCTCTTTTTTATAAGTTAGACCAAAATTGTAAGTGTTTATTAATTAATATTATGCTTATTATTATGTTCTAACTTATGCTTGTTTTTATTTTTTATTTTTTAAGTGTTTATTATAATGTTATGTTTGCAAATGATAAAAAAATGAGGAAGATGAAAATTAAATTATATTTTACCCTTAAATGAAACAAAATTTAGAGTGTGACAAATTAGTCTGATAGAAACTGACTGACATTTTGATCTAATCTATTCAACTCATGTTGACAATTATTTTTGTGATATTTTCGCGTCTCTATGCTTTTTCATTAACGGTAACGGACAAAAATTACTTGATGGATGAATTTATCACAATTTTTTCATTTTCAGAAACAAATTTGAATTTTTATCATGATGAATTTGTCGGTCCTCTACATATTCAGACAGAAAAATAATTATTTAGTCTTGTTTTGTTGATTAGCTCAAAGACACAAACATCTCCACCTCACAACTTCATGAATGGGGTCCAAACCACACACGATGTTTTAAAGCTTCCATGCCACAAATTTCTTTCCAACTACTTTGACTTTTGAGGACAGCACGCATCCTGGGCTTGTTCAAATCCTTATCTTGCCTAGATGCATTGTTTGTGAACAAGCTGTGAAGCACACAAGTGAGTGAGTCTAGTCCGTGAACAACTCAAGCGAATCGATTAGTCACAACAAAAGAAATAATCGCCCAGATATGATATAGACAGTACTACTAAAATAAAATGGAAATGATAAAATTGTAGAAGAAATAGGTCTAAACATGCCCATCTAACAAAATGTACATCCTAGAGATATAGGAATGAAACCATAAAGAAAGCCTAATCTAAGAGTCCTCCTGAGGCTGTTGGGTATCATTTGTCTATTTGCGATAATGAAAACATAAGTCAGGAGTAGCCTCTTGAATTGTCGGGGACGATAAGGAAGTGATTGAAAGATCCTGATCTGGCTGGGGAGAAGTTTGATGCTCAGATTGGCTGGGAAGAGGAAGGGTAGATCAGGTCCTCATCCTGGAGATCCTCTCCAGCTCCATCCGCGGTCGGTACCTTTGCTGGATGCCAAGAGGATGGTTTTGCAGGCTTCTCTAAGCCTACCATCTGAAGAATGTCTGCCTCTGTCAGCTGGCCTTGAGGCTTGAGTAACTCCTGCTGTTGCTGGCTACGAAACTGAAGAGCCAGGAGGCGGCATAATGCATTTGTGCCTCTTGACTGAACCCTTGCCTCTGTAACTAGGCGATGAATGTCTTGGCTAAGTTGTGTCTGTGTCTGCACGAGCAGCATCAGACACTGATCAAGGGAAGAGGGTGCCGGTGGCTGGTCCTCCTGAGCATGCTGCTCCTGCTCCTGTTGTGGCTGTGGCTGTGGCTGTTGCTCCTGTGGCTGTGGTGGTGCTCCCATTGGCCCATCAAGCCGAGAATCTATCCATGCGGCGGTGATGGGGCGAGGAATTGTCGCAGTAGGCTCATCCCAAGGGATTCCTACACCTGCTCGCTCACATAAGAAGCATATCAAAGAAGGATGAGATAGTGTGGCTTTAGGCTTGTTGGTTTGGGCAACTTGATGGATGTCACTAGAGATGATCCGACCGATGTCCAAAGGCTCATTCAAGATGGTAGCAATCAGGAATTGACTACGCACTACAGTTACATTAGACTCGTTGGCACAAGGTAGCACAGTGTGATGCATCCATGAGCTCCATGCATGTACCACTGGATACAAGTCTATTGACCGGAGACACCTCGGTTTAACTTTCTTGCCAATCCAGATGGCCCCTGGCCTAGCTAGAAGTTTCTTCATCTCGCCATAGTCCTTGACTAGGTCGCCTCCAGCCTTATAGGAACAATCTGCAGCTGCTTGAGTCCCAAAGAAAGAATTAATGGTCTCCTCCTCATAGGAGACCATCTTCCCTCTCACCCAGCTGGTGTGCAGGGGAGTTGTATCACCCTCAATGCCATAGGCATTCGCATAGAACTCGCGAACTATTTGAGGGTGGAAGTTCTGTGCAAAGGAGCATAGCTTCTCCCACTTTCGCCATGTTATGACTTTCTGTATCTCATCATATTCTCCTGGCTTGAGCTTGAAGTTTTTCTCTGGGATGAAGTTTCTCATCTTGATTTCTGTCTCGTACCTCTGCTCATGAGTTACAGTCCTGAACTTAGTGGGGTACTCAGTTCTGTGTGCAGACTGAGAAGAAGACTGATCCTTCTTCTGTCTCTTAGCTGGAGGCTGTTCAGGAGCCATACCTGTGGAAAAACCAAATTTACATATCCAATCAATCTCAATTCAGTTCAAGCAATGTAAACAAGCATAAGATTATATCCGATATTTGCATTCAATTCCAATGAGCTGAGTTGTGTTCTATTTCTAAATTTTAAACTAATGCAGCAAGATTTTTCCCAGATCAACTTAGCTCCCCTCTCAGCCAAAAGCATGCAATGAAAGAACATATCTCAAGTAAAGCAACAAATAATACCAAGGTTCAGCCTTTCAAAAAAAAAAAAAATCATACCAAGGTTCAGTTTCTCAAAAGTTTTGGCCCGATATCATGTATTATCAAGAAATTGGTTCAAAGGCTTTATTTTTCAGGCAAAAGAACATCATTTTATCAATAAAATTTCTGATAAAAAAGTATTATAGCACATCCATTGCTTTTTCTCGTTTAGCCAGACTCTCAGTTAATACGTAGCTCATTAAAATGGGATCACTAGGTACCTATCACAGCCAACTCCAATTCAAACAAGCAAAATTTAGGATCAAATTCATGCTCAGAAATCAGTTGCTTTTGTTCAACATATAGTCTTAACTATTTCCAGAAATCTTTAAGCCTGCACAAATCAAATCACAGTGCCTAACAGATTCTCAACCAATTATCAATACAGCATCTAAAATGTTTCAACCATGCAATCCAATAATAAACCATTTTCAGCAGGTTAGTATAGTTTTAGAGAACTAGCTAATGGTCAGATATGAAACCTAAGGTCAAAATTTGAGCACAACAAACACAAATTTTCAGTTTCATGCAAACTTATCATATGCTCATGCAATAACAATTTGGTTCAATTCAATCCAAATATCACAGCTACATCATGCCAGCTATTATCAAAAACACCCAATAACCATATTTCTACTTCATACTAATGCATGTACAGCTAAATGCTAATACCATTTTCAGTTAAAATTCCAACGAATCCAATTGTGTGTTGTCAATCTTTTCTCAACCAAAACCAAGTTTTCTCGTTTTAGGTAGGCACAATTCAATTCCGGAAAATTTAAAATCAATTATAATGACATTACCACAAAGCATATAATTCTAATTCAAAACACGAGCAGCATGGCCTCCCTCTTAAACATTGAACAACATGGTATGTCCTGAAAATTTGGCTTCAAAACCAACCAATGCATGAAAAGAAAAGGATAGTCTAATCATGAAATTCATACCATCTAATACTTGCTTGTCAGATGACATTCCAAGGTTAGTACCTTGAGATTGTTCACCTTTAATTTGGACATGTTGAGGCAAATTGGAGCTTTCTTCAAAAACTTCACTTGGGCCTGTGTTCAATTTTTTACGTGGTCGAGAACATGATGTTGATTTCAGTCTAGTCTTCTTCTGACTTGGAGTCAGCTCATCCAAAACTTCAATAGAGTCATCCGAAACTTCAACAGAGTCATTGCTAACGTGGTCAAGGTTTTCATGTTCAATTTTAATGCCACAGAAAGGATAATCTACTTCAAGGGCACTCTGGTCAAATATGTGTACCTCCAAATGAGACGTTTCTTGGTACTTAAACAACACCAAATATTTGTGACTTAAGGAGTAATATGTAGCAAATTCCTTCCAACCCTTTTGAAACCAAATATCACCATCATGTTTAGTCCAAAAAATTTTCCATTCTATACCATCTGGAGGCTTGAGAAACACCGGGTTTGACAGATTAACACCATATTCCCTAGTGAACTTGTTTGGAATCTTCTGCAAAAAGAACTCTCTTTTAGCATGCATAAATAAATTAACAAGCAATTCAAAATATCTCTCTTTCTTTCGTATTATTAGTGATATAAATGACTGCATGCTATGTCACTCCAAAAGTATAAAAGGAAGAAACTTTGCAGAATCACTAACACAAACTATGCTGCAAAAACCAATCATGTATAAGTTTCCAATAAAAATGAAAATGCCAACAGAGAAAGAGAAAGATGAAGGAAATAATGCATACAAGCTTTCCATCTTGAAGACTTGCTTCAGAGATAATCTTAAAGAATAAGATTTCTGAAGGAAGAGGATGCTTCTTTTTCAATTTGGTCATGGCTGTTGTTGTGACTTGGATTCTATGAAAGAAAAGGATTTCTAAAGGAAGAGATTAGGACGTTTTTTGCAGCTGCAGGAGGCAACTGAAATGAGTAAGTAATCTGTGCCACTGGTAATGGTGCATATATTTTTACTTTGGAAAGAGTAGAAAGTTTTTATTGAAAAATGTTATGTATATTTTTTTTTCTAACCTACGTAACCTTGCACAAGTTAAGTGTATTTAATTATTCGTCAACAACCAATTTTTATTTGTTAATTAATATCTCATATCCAATTTATAAGAAATAAGTTGTAGTGTAAAATATATGACAACTTATTTCTTATAAATAGGAAGAAAGATAATAATATTTCTCACCTATTTATTTCATGCACTATCTTTTTTTTAGAATCTCTCCTAAAAGAATGTATTAATCTCTCTCCTCATTACTTAATTATTATTATTTTTATTTTAAAAGCATTTTTTTATTATCTAAAAATTGATAGTAGCTTTTTTTATGTATAGATTTTAGAAACCGTAACAGTAGTAGCATTTTCTAAAAATTGGGAGTCGCATTTATGTATATATTATTTTGGTAAATGCATTTTTTTATTTTCTAAAAACTGGTAGCAGCCTTTATTTTAAAATTTTAAAAACATAATTTATTATGTTCCTATTTAATTTATGAATTAGTAGCCTTTATTTTAAATGCATTTACGTATACCAGTTTTTAGAAAATAAACAATAATAATTAAGTAATAAGGAAAGAGATTAGTACTTTTTTTTGTGAGGAAAGAGAAATGGTAAAGACAAGTTAGTGCATGAATTAAATAGGGGAGAGGTAAATGTTTTTTCTCTAAAAATTATTATTAATTAGCTAATTAAAATTGGTTGTTAGTAGATAATTAATGAGGCTTAATTATGCAAGTTTCCAAGGTTAAAAAAATCGTTTTTTCATCTATATGAGTGCATTAATAAAAGTCTTCTGACAAATTCTATCATGCAAAACCAAAACATTTCCACTGGATACGAAGGAAATCTTCACTTAGATTTTTTTAAGTTATCATTTGATGGTTTAAATTTTTTTTTTTTTCTCTTTTTCTGCTTATCTTTTCTCATTTGCCGCCCCTTTCTTCTCCATAGGAATGTCAACCGGAAGGGGACGGGAGTCCTCTCCAGCCCAGCAACCCCCCTTTCCCCATCCTCTCGGTAGCCGCTGTGGGAATATTTTTTCCCATTCTCGTCTCCACGCGGTCCCAATTTTTTTTTAAAAAAAATATTATTTTTAAATTCTAATATAAATAAATTTTAAAAAAACTTATAAAGTCTCACCAACATAATATTTAAATTCAAATAATCCATATATTATTAAACTCAAATAAATAAATATGGACAACAAATTTAATTTAAAATAATACAAACATAATATTCAATAATAATACAAATAGTTTAAACTATAAATATTTTTTAAATATTTTGAATAATCAACAAGTCTCAAGTCCTCTAATTCAGCAAGAGTAAATCTAAAATCATCCAGTTTAGCAATCAGGTCGACAACCCTCTAATGTTGTAAGTCAATAAACTAATAATATATTAGTATATATCCATTACCTCACTATCATCATTCATGTCCTCAACAACAAATGCAAATAGATGTGTCATGTTTGAAGAACCTAACAAATAAAGAACTAAATAAACTTTCAAGTCATTTCACTTAATTAAAATATAAACTATAGGGACTAAATCCATTTGCACAAGGGTTGAAGATGGATCTTCAAAGGTTTTTCTTTCTTTTTTTTTATGAAATTTATTGGATGAGAGAAAAAGTGACGAGTTTATGGAGGGTTGAATGTAAGGTATTTGGTTCAAAGTTTGAATGTGTTTGGATGGAAAATGAAGATGATAACAATGGTGTTCAAGTGGGATTAAAGAATGAAGGCTTAGAAAGATGAAGAAGGAGAATGGAGAAGGGGGTTGGAAGAATCACTCCTCCAGAATTGGTGTCACACATAAGGTGGTGTTCCTTGATAAACCAATTTCTTGAATCACTCAAGTAACTAAGGAGATTCACTCTCACACTTTAGAAGGTGATTAAAAACTCAAATTCAAGGTTTATTCTTTTATTAGAAAATGTGCAACCTATAAATAGGAATGACATCAAGTTGATTACACAAGTGAAATGATCACCAATAACAACAATTGATGGTGTCATTAAACCTAATTAAAACTAGAATTGATAAAAACAATTTATGATGTCATTATACCTAATTAAAACTAGAATTAAGACACATAAACATATGGAAAATTGTGCAAATCGGCTTGCCCTTATTCCTTGCCTTGTCCTTATCACTCTCTCCCTCTTCAAAATGATTTTTCCTCAAATCGGTTTCTCTATCTACATCAAAAAGAGATAAGTCAGACACATTAAATGTAGTACTCACATTATACTCACCGGGCAATTCAATATTGTACGCATTGTCATTTATCCTTTCAAGTACTTGAAATGAACCATCCCCTCTTGGTTGAAGCTTGGATTTCCTTTGCTCCGGAAACCTCTCCTTTCTCATGTGAACCCAAACCTAATCTCCGGGTTGGAAAACAACCTTTTTGCGCCCCTTGTTTGCTTGTTTAGCATAGCTCTCATTCCTCTTTTCAATTTTGGCCTTGACTCTTTCATGGAGCTTTTTCACGTAGTCCGCTTTGGCTTGTCCTTCCTTATGCTTAAAAACTGAAATATTAGGCATTGACAACAAATCAAGAGGAGTTAGTGGATTGAAACCATAAACAACCTCAAAAGGAGAACAACTAGTGGTGCTATGCACAGTCCTATTATAAGAAAATTCAATGTGAGGTAAGCAAACTTCCCAATTTTTAAGATTCTTTTTCAAAAGGGTCCTTAGCAAGGTACCCAATGTCCTATTCACGACCTCCGTTTGTCCATCCGTTTAAGGGTGACAAGTAGTAGAAAATAGTAGCTTAGTACCCAACTTCTCCCATAAGGTCCTCCAAAAATGGCTTAGGAACTTGGAGTCCCTATCACTAACAATGCTTCTTCGTAATCCATGGAGTTTCACCACTTCTTTGAAGAACAAATCCACCACATGATTAGCATCATCAAATTTCCTACAAGGAATAAATTGAGTCATTTTAGAAAACCTATCAACAACAACAAATATGGAATCCTTACCATTACTTGTTCTAGGCAACCCTAAAACAAAGTCCATTGATAAATCAATCCATGGAGAATCCGGAATTGGTAAAGGGGTATACAAACCATAAGGCATTACCTTTGACTTGGCCTTTTTGCAAACAATACAACGCTCACAAAATTTCTGCACATATTTCTTCATGTTAGGTCAATAAAAATGCTCTTTCATTGTATCTAAGGTCTTTTGGACCCCAAAATGCCCCCATCAACCCTCCTTCATGGGCTTCACACACAAGCAAGTTTCTAGTAGAACACTTGGGTACACATAATTTATTTTCTTTGAAAAGATAACCCTCATATTTATAAAAAGCATCTTTAGAAAACTTTTCACAATTTTTGAAGATTTCACCAAAGGTGTCATCTCCTTCATACATTTCTTTCAAGCAATCAAATCCAATCATTTTTGTTTCAAGCATAGAAAGCAAAAAGTGTCTCCTTGACAAGGCACCCACAACAATATTTCCTTTTCCCTTTTTATGTTCAATAACATAAGGAAATTGCTCAAGAAATTTCACCCATTTGGCATGCCTTTTATTTAGCTTACCTTGTCCTTTTAAGTATTTTAGGGACTCATGGTCACTATGGATCACAAACTCCTTGGGATAAAGATAGTGTTGCCATGTTTTCAATGCTCTCACTAAGGCATACAACTCCTTATCATAAGTAGAATAGTTAAGGGTAGGACCACTTAATTTTTCACTAAAATAAGCAATTGGATGACCTTCTTGTAACAATACAGCCCCAATCCCAACATTTGAAGCATCACATT
Source organism: Glycine max (assembly GCF_000004515.6). Taxonomy (NCBI): domain Eukaryota; kingdom Viridiplantae; phylum Streptophyta; class Magnoliopsida; order Fabales; family Fabaceae; genus Glycine; species Glycine max. The sequence goes on along the minus strand of NC_038245.2, from coordinate 28,501,727 downwards.
CAATTTCAAAAGATTTTGAAAAATTTGGCAAAGCAAGTATGGGGGCATTGGTTAACTTTTGCTTAAGAGCATTGAAAGCTTCTTCTTGTTTCTCCCCCCATTTGAAAACAACATTTTTCTTAATTACCTCATTCAAAGGTGTTGCCAAGGTACTAAAATCCTTCACAAATCTTCTATAAAAAATTGCTAGGCCATGAAAACTTCTCACCTCGGTCACACTTTTAGGTGTAGGCCAGTCTTGGATAGCCTTAACCTTTTCTTCATCAACTTGAACCCCTTTGGAACTCACTACAAAACCAAGGAACACAACATGGTCTTTGCAAAAAATACATTTTTCAAGGTTAGCATACAATTGTTCCTTCCTAAGCATACACAACACCGATTTAAGTGTGCAACATGCAAATCAAGGGTTATGCTATAAACAAGGATATCATCAAAGTACACCACCACAAATTTACCAATGAATTCTCTCAAAACATGGTTCATTAATCTCATGAAAGTGCTTGGTGCATTAGTCAAACCGAAAGGCATAACCAACCATTCATATAATCCATATTTAGTTTTGAAAGCAGTTTTCCATTCATCTTCTTCTTTAATCCTTATTTGATTGTAACCACTTTTCAAATCAATTTTGGAAAAGAAACAAGCACCATGCAATTCATCAAGCAAATCATTAAGTCTAGGTATTGGATACCTATATTTAATGGTTAAATTGTTTAAAGCTCTACAATCAGAGCACATCCTCCAAGAACCATCTTTTTTTAGAACCAAAATTACCGGGACAACACATGGACTCATGCTATCTCTTACCCATCCCTTACCAATGAGTTCCTCCACTTGTCTTTGGATCTCCTTGGTCTCTTGAGGGTTACTCCTATAAGCAGGCCTATTAGGCAAAGAAGCTCTCGGCACGAGATCAATTTGATGCTCAATTCCCCTCAATGGTGGCAACCTACTTGGAACACTTGATGGAAACACCTCCTCAAATTCTTGCAAAAGAGTTTTCACACTAGAAGGCAATTCAAAGTTGTCAAAAGTGTTAGTGGTCAAAACATAATTTTTGCAAATCAACAAGTATAGGGGTTGTTTTGAATGAAACAACCCTTTGACCTCTCCTTTTGTAGCTAGAAAATTCTCCCTCACTTTAAGTGTTTCACTCATCTTTTTCCTCTCTTGTGTTTCCCTCTTTTTGTCCTCACTTTTTGAACTCTCAAGGGTTTGACTCTCTTTTTCTTTTTTTCTCTTTTCTTGAAGAATTTTCTCTCTCATTTTTCTTTGATCCTCACACACTTCTTGTGGACTCAATGGTTTGAGCACTATCTTTTTTCCTTGATACGTGAAAGAGATCTTGTTGGTGAAAGAGATCTCGTTGTTCTCCCTCAACAGTCTTTGCATTTGAGCATTGGGAGCATCCAACAAGAATCTTTGTGCCCCATCCAATTGATGTTCACCACTACCTGACATATTCAAAATAAAAATAATAATAGTTATAAAGAAAATAGAACCTCACCACACTCAAGTGTATCTCTCAAATATGGCTTTTTTTAAAATTTTGTACATTCTTGCCTTTTTCCACTCTAAAATTCTCCTTGAGTTCTAAAGCAATTCAAGATAAAGTTTACACAAAGTTCAACCACCAATTTGTGACAAGGAAAAGGCTTAGGGTTAGGCTAACAAAAGCTTAGAACAAGGACGAGAAATTCTAGAAACTACACAATGGGATTTTTTTTGAAGGAATTAAACTTCATAATTTGGTAATTCAAGCCTTCTAACAACCATTTATATTATCTTCAAGAATTTTTGAAATCTATTATAGCATGAACCATTCAGCCCAAATAATTTTTTTTTAAATAAGTTTATGTTTTTTTTAATAAGAAATTAGAGGCCTAATTTTTGCAATGATTCAGCCTCAATAAAAAAAAATAGCATGAACAAGGTAATATAAAATGGCAAGGAAGAAATTAAAAGGATGTTACCAAGAAATTTCAACCCAAGCACTCTTGAAAAACCCTTGAACCGGAGCTCTGATAACCAAAATGATGTAAACCCATTTGCACAAGGGTTGAAGATGGATCTTCAAAGGTTTTTCTTTCCTTTTTTATGAAATTTATTGAATGAGAGAGAAAGTGACAAGTTTATGGAGGGTTGAATGTAAGGTATTTGGTTCAAAGTTTGAATGTGTTTGGATGGAAAATGAAGATGATAACAATGGTGTTCAAGTGGGATTAAAGAATAAAGGTTTAGAAAGATGAAGAAGGAGAATGAAGAAGGGGGTTGGAAGAATCACTCCTCCGAAATTGGTGTCACACACAAGGTGGTGTTCCTTGATAAACCAATTTCTTGAATCACTCAAGTAACTAAGGAGATTCACTCTCACACTTTAGAAGGTGATTAAAAACTCAAATTCAAGGTCTATTCTTTTATTAGAAAATGTGCAGCCGGTAAATAGGAATGACATCAAGTTGGTTACACAAGTGAAATGATCACCAATAACAACAATTGATGGTGTCATTAAACCTAATTAAAACTAGAATTGATAACAACAATTGATGGTGTCATTATACCTAATTAAAACTAGAATTAAGATACATAAACATATGGAAAATTGTGCAACTCCTTGGTCAGCCAAGAGGTAGCCAACTAACATGAAATCTTGATTTTTCTTATAAAACAAACATTGGTTAGTGGTACCTACTAGATAACGTAAGTTCCTTTTTATAGCCTTTAGATGTGATTCTCGAGGATCAAACTGAAATCTAACACACAAACATATACTATGCATAATATCAGGTCTACTTAAGGTCAGATACAGAAAGGTCCCTATCATACCTCTATAGATCGTCTCGCCTATTGGTTTACCTGATTCGTCTTTGCTTAGAAGATTGGAAGCATGCATTGGAGTTTTCATAAGCTTAGCATCTTCCATTTTAAACTTCTTCAGAAGTTCCTTAGTATAATTTTGTTGATGAATGTAGATACTTTTGTTGTCTTGTTTGATTTGAAGCCCTAGAAAGAACTTAAGTTCTCCCATCATGCTCATTTCAAATATCATTAACATATATATGAACTATAATGAAATCATTGCTAACTTTTCTTTTGAATAGAGTTATATCTATTTTGCCTCTCATAAAGCCATTCTCTATAAGAAAAGAGTTCAATCGTCATACAAAGCATGAGGTGCCTATTTCAGACCATACAGAGCCTTTTGATGTTTGCAAACATGGTCTGGAAGTGTATGATCTTCAAAGCCAGGAGGTTTTCTGACAAACACTTCCTCTTCAATAAAGCCATTTAAAAAAGCACTTTTGACATCCATTTGAAAAAACTTTATGTTTTTATGAGAAACAAAGGTAAGTATAATTCTTATAGCTTCAAGTCTACCAATAGGAGCAAAGGTTTCAGTGAAATCAATACCTTCTTGCTGGTTATAGCCTTGAGCTACTAACCTAGCTTTGTTTCATACCATATTTCCTTGTTCATCTAGTTTATTTCTGAATGCCCATCTTGTTACAATGATGCTCTTGTTTTTAGGTTTGGGAACAAGAGTTCAGACGTTGTTCTTGGTAAACTGGTGAAACTCTTATTCCATGGCAATAATCCAATCATTATCTATAAGAGCTTCTTCTATGATCTTGGGTTCTATTTTAGACACAAGAGCACATACAACAAGATTTATGAATGATGATCTGGTCTTGACTCTCCTTCAGTCTGATCTCCAATGATTTGATCTTGGGAATGATGGTGGACAAACTTCCAGTCCCTCATTTGTGGTTTATGATTTGAGGTTTCTACAGTCTGGGGGAGAATTTCATCAGACTGCTTAATCTCTCTTTCTTTAGGAGTTACACACGATCCTATTTGCATATCTGCAAAATCATCCTCAAGATCTGATAACTTCTTATCAAACATTAGTCCATCATTGAATTTAACATGGATGGATTTTCCTACAACTAAAGTTCTAGTAATAAAAAATTTATATGCTTTAGATGTATTAGAAAAGCCAAGAAAAATCCCTTTATCTACTTTAGAATCAAACTTAGCAAGTTGATCTTTAGTGTTCAGGATAAAACACTCACATCCAAATGAATTAAAGTATGAAATATTGGGTCTTCTCCCTCTCCATAATTCATTTGCAGTCTTTTTTATCAATGGTCTGATCAATATTCTTTTCTTAACATAGCATGTTGTATTATTTGCTTTTTCCCAAAAGTGCTTAGGAGGTGAGTTTTCACAATGCATGATTCTAGCCATCTCTTGTAGAGTTCTATTTTACTTTCAACTATTCCATTTTGTTGAGGTGTTCTCGGTGAAAAGAAGTTGTGGAAAATACCATTTTGTCCACAAAATGATCTGAACTTAGCATTTTCAAACTCAGTTCCATGGTCTTTTTTTTATAGAAGAGATACAAAAGTCTTTTCATTTAAAATTCTTTTATAAAATATTTCAAAGACCTTGACAGAATCATGTTGATAAGCAAAGAATTATACCCAAGTATATCTTGAATAGTCATTAACTATGACAAAGTCATATTTCTTTCCTCATAAACTCAACGTTCTAGTTGGTCCAAATAGATCCATGTGCAACATCTTCCAGACTGTGGATTTCATTTCTTCTTCATAGGACTATGATAGATCTTAAGAGAATGTTTTCTAAGAACTAGATCCACGTGACCCGCAACATGTACATGAAGGTCACAAATCGATGAAGGAAATTGTGGGGTTTATGATCTGCACATGATGACATGCAACTCCCTTTTCCTTAGGCAGAGATGGCATCGACTTCGGTGCTAGGAACAATGCGGTTTGCATAGAGGGGATTGTATTTGTAAGGATAGGGAACTAGTTTTGACACATGTCAGATTCTAGTTGGCCAATGGATTGACTTATATGCACCATCATCAAAAACATAGGTTTGGATATATCCGAACCTAGCTTCGGGTCAAAATGTAACAGATTTAAGTTTCACAAGGACAAAAAACAGGCAAAAACTTTTGCAAGGATAGATTCCAGTCATTTCAATATTTGTAGGAATGAAAAACATAATTTAGCCTTAAAAATATTATATACAACTTTTTTTAAAAAAATATACAATAAGTGTTTCAAATAATATAAAATTTATTTATTCATTAAAATTCAATTTAATTTAATTCTATTATATTATTGTTCTATTTTTTAAAATAATAACAAAATTAAGTTTTGCCTTACAGTACACTAGTTATATACATTTTATTGAGATCATATGTGAAGAAAAATTATCTTAGGAACATATCTTATATCATTGATAACAAATATATAATTAACTTGATTGCTAAAAAATAGAAATACAAATTAATCAATAAGCCAATGACATAAAAGAAAATTCACAAAATATTATTAATTGTATTTTTTTTACTATTTAACACTTCACAAAATATTATTATTTGTAATTTTTCTCCTACTAATCATTGTCTCAATGTTATTTAAAGCATATTTTGTTGCATAAGCATTAAATAATGATTTATGATTTAATGACAGTGTAAAATTGTTTTACACTGTTAGTGCATAGACATTAAATTCTAATAAAAAGCACAACAAATTTTACACTAACTAGCTTTAATCATTATTATATAATAACATATATAATTAGTTTTGCAAAATTTTACATGAAATAATTTAAATACATAATGTAAAACTGTTGTACAATTTTGCAATAGTTACACACACATATATACATAATTTCAATAGGATAACTTTGTTTTGAATGTAAAAAATGAACCATCTAACAATATTTCTCATCTTAGAATTAAAAAATAAAATTAAAAGGGTAATTGAAAGTAATAGCCCAATTCACACAACCAAGAAAACAAAATAGGAAAAAGATTCATCTTTTTAGTTTGCCTTAATTAGAAAGCCTTCGGGGATTACATGGGTATCAATGGCTTTGTACACAATTTCATAGGTGCCTTCACCGTAAGGACTTCACGCTTCAGATATTTATCGACAATGGAAATTAAAGGAACCTACAAATGACATCGCTAACAGAATGGAGCGAGAGAGGAAAAAGAAAGTCTTGCTAATGTAGAATTTGAAAGAGAGAGAGGAAACTAAAAAGAAAATAAAAGTGAAAAATAATGAGTGGTTTAAGAACATGATGCATAGTGTACAACTAGTTAAAAGAGCAATTTCATCATAAAATGAATTTAAAATTTAAATGTGTGAAATTACTGTAAGAAATGAAGGGCAACATAGTCTTTAACAAATGTGTACACAAAATCACCTTACAAATCAAGTGGAAAACTATATTGTTACTCAAGGATAAAATGGTATTAAAAAAATGTGTACAACAAAAACCGTTTTCCTTCATATAATGATGTAGATAATAACATAATTAAGTTTTCAAAATGTTACATTAAATAACTTAAATATATAATGTAAAATTATTGTATAATTTTGCACAATTATACATACATACATATATATATATATATATAATCTCAATAAGACCCATTAACAATTCCCCATCTTAGAATTAAGAAATAAAATAAAAATTCTAAAAAAATAAAAAATAATATTAATAAGAAATTTTACACAATATACACTACTTGACTTAAATGTACATGATTGTGGTTTCACAAGTAAAGAACAAAAACAAATCATGTTAATTTAAAGATGTTGATTTATGATGGGAAAAAAATCAAGTGCTAAAAATATTATATATAACTTTTCAAAAACAAAAATACAAATAAGTGTTTCAAACAATATAAAATTTATTTATTCTTTTAAATTTAATTATATTATATTATTGTGTTATATTTTAGAAATAAAGACAAAAAAAATAAGTTTCACCTTATAGACACTAGTTATATACATTGCATCAAGATCATAAGTGAAGAAAATGTCAATGAAATTCATTAGTAGAATATTAGTTATTAATTGGCACAAATAGAAAAATATTTTTTTATTATTGGCACAAATTTGTTGGTCATTCAAAACAACAAAACTTACATGATTATACAGTTGTAATTATTTCCTTAATTAGTTATTCTAGTTGTAGGATAACATTTATTGCAGATTGATAATTTAATGTGCAAATATAGAAATCAAATTGTATGAGCACTAGTTAATGAAAAATTCTCCACAGTAGAACATACAGTTTTCATTTGCAACTTTCTTAGTCTAATATGGTATCAGTCTAGGTTGCGATCCTATCATAGTTCTGTCCAAAATTCATAGCCTATTGGTTTTCCAAGACTATCCATTTCTTGCTCGTTATTCCTTTTGTGATTTCTTTCCTGTGATTACCTTTTTTGTTCCTTAGCCTTATGTCTATTGACAAGTATTGGGGTCATGTTGACGCCATTGGTTTCTGCTCTTAACAAAGAAAACTAGCCGAACAAATATGTTAAGTGGAAAGTCAAGGATGCCCAAGTCATGGCATGGATCATAGGCTCTGTTGATCCTCATATTGTTCTCAATCTTCGACCAAGATGTGGGCCTATCTCAAGAAGATTTATAGCCAGAATAATACTGCTAGGAGGTTCTAGTTGGAACATGAAATTGCCATATTTCAACAGGATAGTCTCTCGATTTCCTCAGTTCATGAATCGTTTGGTTGAATACATTGACATTGTCTATGAAGATTTGTCAAATGAAGACCAAATTGTAGTGCAACAAGTTCATGAGACTACAAAAAGAGATCAATTTCTTATGAAATTGAGAAATGACTTTGAGGGTATTCAATCCAATCTCATGAATAAAGCTATTGTCCCATCCTTGGATACATGCCTCAATGAGCTTCTTCGTAAAAAGCAGCATCTCCTATATAAAGTATCCATTGAACAACAAAAATATGGTTCTTTTCTAGTTGCATATGCTGCACAAGGAAAACCTAAACGTCGGGACCTGAGTGTTGTCCAATGCTTTTGTTGCAAAGAACTTGGACATTTTGCTTCACACTATCCTAAAAAGTTTTGCAATTACTGCAAAAAAGATGACTATATCATTAAAGAATGCCCCATAAGATCACCAAGGAAAACTGAAACAACCTTTAGTGTTGTAGCTGATCCTTCTACTGGTGGTGGTTTTACCTATCAAAATGCTTCTGTCTTTGCACAACCAATGACCCCTGAAATCGTCCAACAAATGATAATTTTTCCATTTTTCTGCTTTAGGACTTTCAGGTAAACCTTTTTCTTCTTGTAACTCGTGATATTTTGACTCCAGTGCATCCAATCACATGACCAACAATGTTGAATCCCTTAAAAATGTCACAAGATATTTTGGTAACCTTGAAATTCATACTGCTGATGGAAACAGTCTACCAATAATAGCTATTGGTGACATTTCATCCTTTTTAACCAATTGTTTTGTTTCCCTTGGTCTCACTAGTAATCTTATCTATGTCGGTCAACTAGTTGACAATGATTGCAAAGTTACATTATCAAAATTTGATTGTCTTGTGCAGGATCAACAATCAGGGAAGATGATCGCATAGGGGTCCGAAGTCGAACGTCTTTTTCTTTTTTATTTCTCTCAGCCTCAATGTTCTTTTCTACCTATTGTTTCTTGTAATTCAGCTATTGTTAATTTTCAAATATGGCATAAGCGCTTGGTCATCCAAACTCTTATATACTTCATGACTTACCAAAATATGGTGTTCTTAGCAATAAAATTTGCCCATCTCTTAGTGTTGTTCAATTTGATTGCAATTCTTGCAAACTTGTGAAAAGTAAAATTCTACCATTTCCAATTCATAAATCAAAGGTAAATTAGCCTTTTGATATGATTCATAGTGATATATAGGGGATTGCACCGGTTTATATCCCATGCTAATTACAAATACTTCATCACTTTTATTGATGACTATACGCATTTCACTTGGGTCTATTTTTTGCGCTCTAAAGATGAAGCATTCTCTGTTTTCAAAAAATTTCATGCCTATGTTCGTACCCAATTTTCTTCCAAGATTAAAATTTTACGTTCTGACAATGAGGGGAATTTACATCTCATTTATTTCAAGAATTCCTGCAGACAAATGATATTTTATCTCAAAGGTCATTTCCTTCCACACCCCCAACAGAATGGGGTAGCTGAAAGGAAAAATCGTCATCTTTTTTATGTTGCTCATACCCTTTTGTTGAAATCTTTTGTGCCACCTCGATTTTGGTGTGAGGCTTTCTCCACTACTATCCACCTTATTAATCGCCTGCCTTCTTAATCATTAAACAATGATTCTCCCTTCTTTAAGTTATTTGGTCATAAACCCACTTATTCCAATCTATGCACTTTTGTTTGTATTTGTTATGTCCACCTTCCCCCACAAGAATGCACCAAACTCAACTCAATCTGTTAAATGTGTTTTTCTTGGTTATTCTACCCACCATAAAGGGTTTGTGTGTTATCATTCTAATCTACGTAGGCTTCGAGTTTCTAGAAATGTCATCTTTCAAGAAGATACATATTTTTTTCCAACTAACAGAGACACTTCCTCTTCTACATCCACATATGTTTCTGCATTTCCTAACAATTCTATAAGAAAACCAACACCACAACCTTTATTGGTGTATCAAAGACGTTAGGCTGTTCCACCAAATCCACCATCCATGCCTCAAAGGCATCCTCCCAATCAATCTTTGGTTGTTGATCCAGTGCTTCATCCAGCACCAGCTCCTTTACGTTGCAGTACTTGCATTAGTAAACCACCATAAAAAGTATGGTTTTTCTTCCCCTTTATCATTGACAACAAATATAGCATATGTTCCTATTCCTTATTCTTATAGACAAGCCATTGAGCATACATGTTGGAGAGAAACTATTGAAACAAAACTTCAAGCACTAGAAGAAAATCAAACATGGGATGTTGTAACCTATTCTTTTTCTGTCAAACCCCTGGCAATAAATATGTATTCAATATAAAGCTTCATTTAGATGGATCAATCAATTTATACAAGGCCAACCTGGTTGTTCTTGAAAATAAGCAAGAATTTGGCCTTAATTATGAGGAGACTTTTGCACTTGTGGTCAAAATGACTATTGTGGGCACTATTCTTGCCATTGCTGCATCTGAATCTTGGCAAATACACCAAATGGATGTGAAGAATGCATTCCTCCATGGTGAACTCAAGGAGTAAATTTACATCAAACTTCCTATCGGTATGCCTTCACCTTTGCCTAATGTTGTTTGCAAATTAAAGTGTTCTTTATATGGATTGAAACAAGCATCGAGAATATGGTTTGAAAAGTTTTGCACAACACTGCTTGGTTTTTCCTTCATACAAAGCAGGTATGATCTGTCACTTTTCATACAAAGGAGCTTAAAAGGAAATGTCATACTTCTTGTTTATGTGGACAATATTGTGGTCATCGGATCAAATCAGGAGGCTATCAGTACAATCAAGAGACTGTTGCATTCAACTTTCCGCATGAAAGACCTTGGCCAACTCACTTATTTCTTGGGATTAGAAGTACACTTTCAACAAAAAGGCATTTTTGCCAATCAGCACAAATATATTCAAGATCTAATTCAATTAGATGGTCTCACTAATTCTACTTCTATTGACACTCCAATGGAAATTATCATGAAATTGCAATGAGATGAGGGTGAGCTTCTACAAGACCCAACTTTCTATCGTAAGTTGGTTGGAAGTCTTATTTACCTAACCATCACCAGACCAGACATCTCATTTTTTGTCCACACAGTTAGCAAATTCATGCAATTTGCATCTTTCAATAGTACACTGTATTATTAAGTATCTACTTGGTACTTCCAACCATGTTCTTTTCTTCCCTACTTGTGCATCAACACAACTTTAAGCATATGGTGATTTTGATTGGGCTAGATGTCTAGACACACGAAAATCCACTATTGGTTGTGTATTTTCTTAGGGGAAGCTCCTATCTCTTGGAAATTCAAGAAACAAGACTCAATCTCCAAATCATCCACTGAAGTAGAATACCGCGCCATGTCTGCTGCATGCTCTAAGATTATTTGGCCACACAGTCTCCTTTCAGAGCTTGGTTTTTCACAAACAAAACCAACTCCACTGTATGCTGACAATACAAGTGCCATTCAAATTTCCACAAATCCTGTTTACCATGAAAGAACGAAGCACATAGAGGTTGATTGTCACTCAATTTGGGAGGCATATGACCATTAAGTTATCAACTTGCCTCATGTTTTTACATTTGTTCACCTTGCCTCATCCTTGACACGCCAGGGCCTTAATTTCCTTGTCAGCAAATTGATTCTTTTGGACTTACTAGCATCAATTTGAGGGGGGATATCAATGGAATTTATTAGCATAATATTAGTTATTAATTGACACAAATTGCATAATATTTGTTATTATTGGCACAGATTTGTTGGTCATTCAAAACAACAGATCTTACATGATTATACAACTGTAATTATCTCCTTAATTAGTTATCTTTGTTGTAGGATAACATTTATTGCAAATTGCCTATTTAATGCACAAATGTAGAAATCAAATTGTATGAGCACTATTTAATGCAAATTCTCCATAGGAGAACATACAATGTTCATATGCAACTTTCTTAGTTTAATAGAAAACTTATTCTAGGAACATATCTTTTATCATTAATGTCAACTATATAGTTAACTTGATTACTAAAAAATACAAATACTAATTAATTAATAAGCCACAAGCATAAAATATAATTCACAAAATATTATTATTTGTATTTTTTTACTACTTATCACTTCATGTGTGTGTGTGTGCGTGTGTATTTAGGGATTTGATTCCAATTCTATGCATATGGAAAAAAATCTATTGAAAGATGCCAATTCCTCAAATGGATCTTTATACATTGAGGTGGATGAGTAATTGACTCTTAATCGAGAAATACCTTAAATTCATTAAAAGAATTTTCTTGACATACCTATTTATGTTTAATTTTTAATATAATATGCTATGAATAAAAAATTCTTTAAAAAGTTAATAATTTTATCATAAAATCATATATTTACAAAAATGTTATTGTTCTAACTAGATTCTGAAGTGTTCTCTAGACCAATCCTCACCAACAATCTGATCTCCTACTCAGTATGTCGAGTTCCTTCAGGCAGTGTGGGTGGTACCTGTAAAGGTACTTCGACACTCAAATCAGTAAATGAATAATAGAGATAATAGAGTTAGAAGATATCTTTACCTGTAGTGTAACCCCTTATTCTGAAGTATTCTCTAGATCGATCCTCACCAACAATCTGATCTCCTACTCAGTATGTCAAGTTCCTTCAGGCGGTGTGGGTGGTACCTGTAAAGGTACTTCGACACTCAAATCAGTAAATGAATAATAGAGATATTAGAGTTAGAAGATATCTTTACCTGTAGTGTAACCCCTTATTTATAATAGTAAAGTTTTTCAGTTATTGGAATGAGAAGTTATCTAGTTGTGAGTAATTGGGTAAGCTGTTATTATCCACTATCTTTTGGCCAGTACACAAACCCTCCAAGCCACGAGCATAATTTGTGCAATTGTGCAAAGTGACTTAACGAAAAAGTGTGGCTTGTATTCTGGAAAGCCAACATATGTAATGTAAGAGGCTAAAAAGCTTACATAGGTGTATACTAAATATAGCATAATTGAGTAATAATGTAAATGTAATGTAAAGTTCAAAATGAATGAGCATGGTTGAATATCCTCGATGGCTTCTGATTTGAGATACAAATACAAATTTGTAGCTCACTTTCTTATTTCCTATTATGTTTCATGTACATTTCATTGACTATGTTACTCCTTATAAAGTAGTAATTGCTCTGTTTCTTTATGAAATAGGAACCCGGTTAATTTCAATTTAGTGTACATATGATTATGTTTTTCTAATTAATCTTGATGCTTTAATCTGTATCGTTCTAATTTTATTGTAAGCTTCAATTATGTGATTTAATAAAAATTAAAAAAAGAACCTAACAGTTTCTCCAATTGTCAACCCACAAGTCTCTTTTTGATAACCCATTACTTGTTCATTGTTTAGCCTATAAAGCATTAAAGCACCATGATAAGACACTACACAACTACAACAAAACATATGAAATTAATCTAAAATTGACAGATTGCAGCATTGTTCAATTCAAGTTGGACATCACGTGCTTTTCACATTCCTATACAAAGCCTTGAAAGAAGTAAAATGAAAGAGTAAACATGCATGCCAAATCTTTATATATTTGATGATCCAATTTAAGTTATGCTGCTTTAACCTGAAAAACTTTCACCAGTTATCAACATAGGCTACATAAGCTTTCACAAGTAAAAAAAGCACAATATTTATAGCTACAATGCTTCCCCATTTACGGAGTTTAAAGTTACAGAGGGGGAGAAGTGGGAAAAGGCAACAACAATCAACAATATGATATCTTTCTGAAAATGATTTGTGCACCATATTGAGGCTGCAAAGTCACAAATAGTATAGGAGCATGCATATAGTTTGGAGATAGCACAAAACTGTAACTTTGAATGATCAAAGCAAGAGCAATCTTTGCCTCAACCAATGCCAAATTTTGCCCCACACAGATTCGAGGGCCTAATCCGAAGGGAAAGAATGCGGCCAAATGTTTTCGAGGCTCACTAAATCTCATCGGATTGAAGTTATGGTAATCTTCTCCCCAGATTTCTCTGTCATGATGAACAGCAGTCAATGCCAAAAAGAGTTGAGTCTTAGCAGGAATATTAATGCTTCCAAGCATCACATCTTTAGAGGCTTGCCTCATTAGCATTACTGCTGGAGGATAGAGCCGAAGTGTTTCGTTAATTATCATGGTAACCTGTTGGAAAATGTAAACCAATAATAGTAAATGAAAATGGACCAGAATTTGGTACTCAAGGATATTACTTAATGTATTAAGTCTATGAACTTGATTGTTTGATTCAATTGTTGATCCGGTGCAGAAACTGATTACTTCAATATACCACACAATTTTACAGATATTTAGCTGCATGCTTAATTAATTTCACTGAAATCATTTATTTCCAGTTGATGTTTCATTTTGATTCTACATCCATGGCCAAATTATTCTGCATCTCTGCTTCAATAGCTTTATATACCCCAGGTTGAATTGGTAGCAGATCAGTTGACTAATGAGAAATCATCTAGATGTATTTATTAACAAATCACTGTGATATAACCAGCATTGAACAGAGTAAATGTATTTGAATATTCACTCTCACACTGATATAAATTTATAAACAGATGCATTATACCGATTCTCTTCAAGGCAAACAACAAAAACTGAACTTACAATCTTAAGGTCATTTAAATTGTCTGCAGCAGGAAGTCGATTGCGTCCAATGACATGAAGAACTTCTTTGCGTGCCTTGCTTTGCCATTCCTGATGTTTTGCTAATAGAAGAAGTGCCCAAGTCAACAAATTAGCAGTTGTTTCCTTCCCAGCAAAGTAGATGGTTTTACATTCATCTATAATTTCTTCCACACCTAACTTTTCTTCTCCCCCAGCATCATTCTTGTAGGAACACATCAAAGAACTTAGTACATTTCTTGCATTTTCTCTTGTATTGCTCTTGGTCTCAATCAACTTGAGAATTGATTCACGTGTTTCTTTTTCTAGTCTCCACCTATCCTTGTTCTTCTTAGTTGGCAAATACCTATTGTTTTATCATTATTTCCAGAATAAAAAGGGGGGGGGGGGGGGGGGGGGGGGTAAAACTGTAAAATACTAAAATAACTTTGTGCCAAGTATGCTATAAACTTTATTTGGAGACATCTATAACCAAATTGTTATTTATAATTTATCATTCAAGGCCTGGAACAAATAAATTTATATGTACTAGTGTTTCTCATCTTAAATTTAGCTAAAAGCAAGAGATTGAATTGAACAACCAACAAGTTAGAAACTATTGGATCAATTTTGTAGAATTCATTAATTGATAAATGCCCTGAAGTTGGTTTATTGGGACAACATCTTGAGTTATAATGTTTTTGTTTTTCTTATTTATTACCTGAGTTGATTAGTAAGGTTGGTGCTAAGGAAAAAAAAAGGGATGGACATAAGATCGTTGGTTTGATATAGTAAATATCTTGCACCCACCTACTGATTTTTATTTTGTAATTAATGGTGTCCATGCATACTGCACCACTGAAAAAATAAGTGTAAACCATGGTTTTAAATTGCGGTTGTGGTGAGCCAAAAAAACCTTTACATTGTGGGCAATTGCGAGAAAGTACAGCTGATCCAGTCACAATTGTGGAGTGTCAAAATACCTTGATGTTGGGGACCGCTATTTAAAACCATGGTGTAAACCATCAATTTCATCCTTGAACTATGACTCTCTCTAAGTAATCCCTAAAGTAAATAACCTTCTTAAGTAGTCCTAGCAATATTAGAAATCATGCTAAGTATTTCCCCAATTATTAGAAAACCCTTCAAATTAGTCCCCAAACTTCACTGAAATGCATCAGTTTAGTAACCCAAGTGATAGATATTCAATACTACAAGAATTACTTGAATAATTTTATTACTCTAGGGACTACTCAGGGAGAGAGTAATACTTCCAGGACGAAATTGGTAGTTTATTTGTAATTCCCAGGCTGTGAGATTGTAACATGAAATAAAATTCTACTCTTTTTTAGGATTTAGTTACAAAAAAAATGTTAAAAGAAGAGTTGGCAAAGTAACCTGAATCCAGGGATATACACACTCCTAACTGCTTGTGAGAAAAGATGCATTTGTTGCTCCTGCAAGTTGAAAATATGCTTGCCCTCTTCATAATTGCTGCCAAAAGCAGTCCTTGATATTACATCTGCAGAAAGATCATGAAGCTCTCTCAGCACATCTATCTCAAATTCATCTCTTCCTCCTCTTTGGTCCTCCCAGCTCTCCAGCTTCTTTGTCACACTTGCCACAATATCAGGCACCCATCCCTGCAACACTTTTCATGACTCTTTCATTAATATTCTGTCAAGTCCTTAAATCACAATTACAAGCTGGCATGTGAACAAAAAGAAACTAACATGGGAGAGAAACTTTCTTGTTACTTTAGAACAAAGTCTGAATGGCACCAATAGTTTTTGTAAGATCACACTAAAAATAAACTGCTCATTTTAGTCTCTCTCCCTCTCATCTTGAACTAATGAATGTAAGACAAAAAATAAAAAATAAAAACTCAGTTTTAAAAGTATTTTTAAGCTCAAACTACCGAATAACTTCTATTTTTTAAAAAAACTCTTATTATGAGTTTTGATTTTAAATTAACTTTTAAACTATAAAAAAACTAGGTCAAACATTTATGAGTTAAAAGTTAAAACATATTGTACTACCTTAATGATAGAGTTTAATTCTATACGCCAAAGTGTGTATGATTTACCGTCAACTAATCAGAAATTATGTATATATAATTTCTTAGCTAATTATTATAAAGACCAATAAAATTATTACAAATAAGATTTTATTATTAGTTGACATAAGATTTTATTATTAGTTGACAATGCAATTTTTTTAAAATTATAATTACATGTATTATATATAGATACTCTTAAAATTAAGAACAAACAAATAAATTTATTTCTGAAAGTGTGAGACGTTAACAAATTGGTCATTGAAAGATGAAAATTTCAACTTTAGTCCCTAAATGTATAAAGCATGTTTAATGACAAATTGGTTTCTAAATTTTATAATTTAATGTTAAATTAATCCTCTAAAAATATAATTTATTGTTAAACTAATCCTTAAATATTACAAAATGATATCATAAATTTAATTACATAATTAATTTGTTGCACTTTAAATTTATATTTTTCATGTTTTAAGACCGAGTTAGTAACTGTCTCATACTTTAGTGAACGAATTTCATTATTTACCCTAAAATTAAACTTCAAAATAAAGAAGAAGCTTCCAAGAAGCACTGTACCTTAACAAGCTCCAAGTTAAAGGCGAGGTTTATGATCCTTCTGTGAAGGGCCCACTGGTCACCCTCGAGGCCCACAAGGCCCTGTCCAAAGAGCAACTTGGACTGAGGGTTGAACGGAACTTTCACATACTCCCCGCGCGTGTTCATGAGCACCTCCTTAATCATGTCCGGTTCGGTTACCGCCAACCGCGGCGTCGAACCGAACCAGTACAAGAAAGTTTTCCCATACGCGCGAGACCACCGGTCGTAGAATGGAGCCACGCGTCCCATGATGTCGTGGTGGAACGGAGGAGGGGATGCACTTGCCTCTGACTTGGCTTCTGCGTAGAGCCGTCGGATCTCTGATGTATTTCCGAAGATCGGACGGTAGCCAGGGCCCCCTATCCCTTGCCTCTTGAAGTGCCGCTCTGTTCTCCATGGGACCCAGAAATTTGAGTAAAAAAATTTCGCCGCATAAAAGACGAGGAGAGTTACAGCGGCGAGTAAAAGATTCATGTTGGTTTGACAGTGAAAGTGTGACTGGGAGACCTGAGATTGAAGAGAAAAGATGTTAGCTAGTTGAGACTTGAGAGTAAAAATAGAATAAAAAAGAAGTGAATAAAAGGAAGAACGAGCGTTGACTTTTAAGGTTGAGAAGGAAGAAAAACAATTGAAGCATTGAAGGGGTGATTGGTGAAGTGAAACATTGCCTTGTTTGTTGTGTGGTAAGATAAGTAGAAAAAGAATTCAGAGCAGCAGGAAGAAATGCAATGGCAACTCTTTCTATGAGCTACGATTAATTACAACCAGAGTGATCAATCAAGAATTCAAGATGTGTCTGTAGCCTTTGCCCGCCGCAAGATTTAACATCATTGTGGTTTAAAGATTGACTTAACTATAATTGGTCGTTTAATTATATTTTAATATTTGATTTCTTAATTATTAAAAAGTTTAATTTTATCTTTTAATTATTTAAAATAAATTAATTATATCTTCTTTATCTTATCAGTTAATTATTTAAGGAAAATTAATATTTTTTCATATTAGTTGTCAACACAACTGTTATAAAATGCTATATAACAATTGTATAATTTATTAAGCCTTAATAATTTTACAACATGCATGATTGCTATTTTAAAACATTTTAACTGTTTTTTTTGTTTTATTTTAATCTTCATCTATAAATTAACTATTTTTCTTTTATTAGTTCCACCTAATTCCCTAAAGTTGAGTTTTTATATGATTTCATTAATGATTAGTTACAATAACGACAAACAGTTTCGGATAACCTTTTGTTTTTTTCTGTAAGCATTTTTTCTAAGAGATAAGCATTTAACTTTTATTACAATAAATTAAAACTTTTTTCATAACTTGTAATTAGTTTATGGATTGACTTTTATTGAATTCTCTCTTTATGAAGTTGAGATGCATAAACTGAGGAGAAATTTTTAATTTATTTTACTTTTTTTATATTTTCTCCTCCACAAAAAATTTATATACAGAAAAAATTATTCAAATAAAATTTGAAACATAAACGTTTTAGGTACCAAACTATACATTAAATAGAATAAGACGAATAAATATGTTATAATAAGAGTGTAAAAATTAAAACTTAAATAAAAAATTTTATAATAAAAATGGTTTGTAAATAAAGTGTCACTTACATCAAATCTATGTTATAAAAATCAATTCAGTCATCGATAAGTCGAGATAATGAGTTAATAGATCGATCATCGAACTAATAATAAAATTATAATATAATATATATTATTATAGTATAAACATATAATATTATTATTATTTTCTTCAATAGAGCATAAACAATATAAAGTGAGACCATATTAAAAATAATATATACTATAGTTTATATTATATATTTTACTAAAAATAACTGTGTTGGTTTAGTGGTTAATGAACATTTAAAACAGTCCAAAATCTTGGATTCAAGTCTCCTTAAGTCCTTTTTTTAAAACTCCATCCATAGATTAATATATATATATATATATATATATTAAATTTATTAAGAGTATAAAGTTAACAACTATTGTATCTTGCTTCAGTGGTTGGTGAACGTTGCTTGTGTTTGAACTTGGGTTATTTTTTATTTTTATAGGATTTTAGTTAGTAGCCATATATGAAGCAACCTGTCCCGGGTTAAAAACGAGTCTGAGCCACCGGTTTTTAACCAAACCGCCTGGGTCTCAACAGGTGGTTCTGGATCTAATGCACAACTGATCCGTTAAAGCAGCTTAACCCGATGACATTAAGTTAAACTTTATGCTATTTCATTTTAGTTTTTTAGTTACTAAAAAGTCCAACAAATAGTTTCTTTTATTACTGTTTTTCTTTTTCTTTTTTTATACAGAAGAAGTTCAACAACATTGTTCTTGTGTTGAAGGTAAATCACTAATATTTGTTAAAGTTGCTCCACATTATTTTGAAAATTAAAAATAACACCCATTGAAATATTTTGGCTCTATTCCTCAATCTGTCTGTTGGGAATGTATCAGGGGAGAATGTATCTAGTGAGAACCTGATCTATACCTATATCTATTTCAATTTATAGTGAGTGATGAGAATTATAATATCTATATTCTATATAACTATATAAGACCATTATTTAAAGTTTGTTAGAGGTTTACGATCACTTAAAAAAGCCAAGTACATTCATCTTTTAACCATTGACATTCATATGTATGCATGATCCCAATTTACTGTTTTCATTTCTCACTATTTGTTCCCTATATGCGAGTGCACGTGCACCTGCATATGCGGTTACAACTAGCTAAGCATAAAGTATTCAAAAGAATTAGCTTATCAACTAAAATTACATGGTACAGGAGGGAAACTTAAACCTGCTAGTGAACTAATGCCAACATACAAATTCAGTATTTCTTTTCCTTTGAAAAATTTGCAAAATTCAGTAGAATGACTTAAAATTCTTGTAATCCCCCCAATAGGCAACAGCTTAAAAGTTAATTTCTCGTCTCTCTGCAAAAAACTTTCCCATGAATGTTTGGTCAGAAAGAAGGGCAAGCCACACTCCAGTATCAGCCCCTTCCTCAACAGTATTGTTCCCTGCATAACCTGTAAGAGCTGTTTTCACCCAACCTGGGCAATAGCAGTTAATATAGATTTTTTGACCTTCTGGTCTCTCAGAAAGCTTCCTTGCCATAAGCCTTGTATATGCATTAACTGCAAGTTTGGACACCGAGTAGTCAGTGTATACTTGAGGCCACCCCTCTGTAGTCCAAGTTCCATCCTCAGCTTGTTGTAGAAATGTAGACAGAGTCATGCCAATAAGTTCCTCTGAAAGGGATTCTACATCACTCAGTTGCTCCCTCAAGGCTACATTGCTGATTCTCTATCACTCAAAACAAAACACTATCAAATTTATGTCTAGCAGAAGTCATATAACAAGCAATGAGTCCAATACAATCTCTGATAAAATATAAAATATTTTACCACAAACTGTATGCTTAATTTAAATAAATTGTATACAATTACAGCACTAGAGGTTGTATGGTATAGACGCTTATGATCTCCCCCTCTATGCCCTGCGGTAAAGATTCCTCTAGCGTTATGGCCTTTACAACAACAAAGTTGTCCATTGATCAAATGGTTTCGTGGATTGGATTTTATTTGATTGTTTACGGCTCCATTGCGTGTGCTTGGGGTAGAATTGTAGAAATCAAAAGAATTTTTATTCTAATTCAAGGAAGAATAGGTCTGGCCATAGGAATTTTAGTCCAAAATATGAAATTTACACTACCACTACTATAACCAACAACTTTACCAAAATGAAATTTATGTCAGCCTCGGCAAGCAATCTTGAATGATAATACATGAAGGAAAATATGTTACAATTTATAGAACATGAATATTTATGTGTGAAAAAACATGTTTTGACCTCTATAAGAAAACAGAGATTTTACTTTGATGATGCTCGGAGAAGTCCAAGCAAGAAAATGAAATAACCATGAGAGTACTAACAAGGGAAAGAATCTAACATCAAGTCATCAAAACTTTTTTAACATTTTTTAGCTAACTGTGTAAAGAGCTTTACTTACATTCCGTCTTCCATTTAGTCGACCAAGACGTGAGCTTACATTTACAATACGCGCACCAACAAGGGATGGCTTCATCAATGAAATAATAGCTTCAGTCATACGCTTGGTGCCATAATAATTTGTTTCAATAACTTTACGAGCATTTTCGACTGAGTTATCAGACCCAAGATTAAAATTAACACCAGCATTATTTACCTGCAGGTAAATGATATTGCTCAGAAGCATAAAATAAGGATATGCATTAAACCGCATTCTTCATGCTTCCTTGTAAAAATTAACTATCTTAGTGTGTTTAATTCCATGTTTATCATATTTAGATTTTCTATGAAGTATGAACAAAATCTAAAACAAATTTATTTTAAGAACATAACACAAAAGATAAGCCAGAAGTAATTAAAATGGATACATCAGCTAGATAGATCCCAACAGCACATGCAAACTTAGTTAAAAACAGACCAACAATATCGAAGAAATGGCATCGTAGAAACTGACCAGAATATCTAAACCACCACAATTTTCCCGCAACCACTCAACAAACTGGTTGATGGATGAATAGTCTACTACGTCAAGTTGATGATAAACCACACTGAGACCACCTTCTTGCAAAGCCTTAACTGATTCAACACCAGCACTAGCGTCTCTTGATGTCAGTATGACAGTCAATCCATGAGTGGCAAGTTGTCTACAAATCTCAAACCCGATTCCTCTATTTCCACCTGTAACCACAGCCACAGTTTCCTTGGACCACCACCTATGAATATTCAAATCAGCAACAATTTTGAACAAGCTATGGAGATCAGAAGAATATTCTGTACTTCCAGAAACTACGGATGGTTAAAGGCCGAAACAACAATTTCATCAAAACACATGCTTGCTCAATTGGCAACACTCTCAGGCTGAGTTCAATTATCCAACATAACATTTGGACATTCACTTGAAACTAAACAGTTTTTTAAATCACTTCCCTGTAGGTGCTTTAAATTGAATGTCTGGATGAAGGGGTCTGCGCAAAGGTCATCATGATATATTAGCATGAAAATGAGATAAAAACAACTTTTGTATGCACAACTATTTCCCCAGGAAAGATATCAACACATGTTTTTTCCAACACCCTCTTTATTATTTAGAGCATCTCCAATGTAGGTGTTTCATAAGTTGCTTAAAATTAAGCAACGCTGCTTAAACAAAATTTTATCATTGAAGTAGATGACTTGACAGTGTGTTGCTTAAGTGAGTTGCTTATATAAACAACCGTTGCTTAATTCATTCTTACCGATTAAAGAACCACTTTTAATTACAAAAATTAATGTGGTTCAAGTTAAGCACTCATTCTAGCAACTTTAACATTGGAATAAATTTTTTTGGAAAGTTTTTAAATTTATGCGGCATTGTTGGGCTCACAAATTTTAGATAAGCAACTCATTTAAGCAATCATGTTGCAGATGCTCTTAGTGAAATACAGTAAATGATGTAAGTCCTGCCCCTTATTTAGTGGGATTGACATGTTATATCACGAAATAATAAAGAATATGTTGCTAGTATTCTTTGAATTCATGGTTTCACCTAAGATTAAGGTATCCCATTTAAGATTTTAACCAACAAATTAGAATAAAACATGCTGCCGGTGCACAATTATGACAAAGAGTTGGATGTAAAATGCTTATATTCAATAATTGGAGAATAGATAGCAATAATGTAATTGCAATTGTAGGATATATTATATTTCAGTTTAATAAAAAGCAAAAAATAATATATATATATATATATACACACACACACACACATCAAACTAAAAACAAAACTGGTTCTGTTTGCAGAAATAAGTTAGTAGGTAGCGTAAGTCAGTGCGAGTTGTTGTGGATTTCAAAATCCGAAACGAAAAAAGAGAAAGGGAATTGCAAAATAAAAGAACCTCTGGTGATGAGAATAGGGAATGGTCCTCTGAAGGTGTATCTCTTGCAATCGTTGTTCTCTTCGTTCCTTAGCTTTTTCTTTCTTCCCCATCTCTCTGTCTTTTCTCTGTCTCTTTCTCGAGATGAAGAGACAGAATAGTTTCAGTTTGGTGTCTAGATCTTGGGTGAATTAGTTTTTTGTTTAATCTAAATTTTACTGTTCAACTTCTATTATTTTGAAAATTTTATTACTAAAATTTTATCTTTGGAAGTTTTTATAACCAACTAACATATAGAAAGTTATTTTAAGTTATTTTTTACATTAATTATAACTATAATCAATTAATAAAAATAAAAAGTGATTTTTTATATTGTTTTTTAAGTAACATAATAACAAAATGCATAAAAAATTGAATGTTAAAATTTATAAAATATTAAAAATTAGATGGTAGAATTCATTAAAAAAAATTTGAGTGATAAGATTTATAAAATTATTAAAATTGAATGATAAAATTCATGAAAATAAAACTTAAGTGATAAAAGTTTGGTAGTAAAATTTGTAATTAAATCTTAATTTTTAAATAATTGATATTTATAAGATGGTTAATTTGTAATGGAAAGCAATATTTTATGCTATAGTTTAATTAAAAACATTTTAATATAATTTATAGTTTTATAAAAGTTTTAAGGTTAAATTACTTAAATCCTTAAGCTATTTGAGAATTTTTAAATACATCTCTATTTTTTTAATTGGGCCCTAGATTAAAAAAAGAGTAGATAATTGAAGTTATGAGAATTGCTATTTCTACTTTCCCCTTGTTACTAATCCACTTCCTCTTTTTTTTTTCCAACAATACCCTAAAAGTTACACTCCTCCCCCTTATTTATCAATGCTGCTTCACGACCAGAATAATACACCCTCTTTCATCACTCTGCGTGCCAATTGGGAAGAGCACATTTAATCAAAATTCACAACAACTCCAATCCTTCTCAATTCTCAACGTGAACCTAGCACGAAGAGAGATTCTAGAGAGCACTTATTGGAAATTCGGTGAGATACATACTACAGGTCATGGTGTTAGTTTTTTGTATGAATGTTGTTGGTTTTGGGCCATATGGAAGTTTGATATTGTTTATTAGAATTCTTGAAGGTGTTTCTTGTAGATTAAGTGGAAAAAACAAGTTTTATGTATTTTGTGTTTAGCCATTGTTTTACATTTTGTGCGTGAATTGGTTCTGTTTAAAAAAATATGTTTAGTCTAAAAAAAATCAAAATAATTTTATTTTATATTTTTATTAATGATGATGATATTTTTTTTTGGGTATTTTGGGGTGATGAAGAACTTGAAGGTGTTTAACAACCTTACTCTGACCTACAAAACAATTGGTTGGTGAAGCGTGAACGAGCAGTGTATTTTTCAGGTATTTTTGTAAAATATAAATTAAAAGGGAGTGTAATAGAAATATAGAGGAGTAGAAATAAAAATATTTTCTTTTTTTTGGTGACAACAATTATTTGGCCCAACAATTTTTAACTTTTTAACTTGTTAAAGTTAAAAATAAGAACTTAAAAAAGTAGAAGTTATTTGTCAATTTTTTTTTTACTTAAAAACTCATTTTAAGCTAAAAGTTGTTTGGTAAATTTTTTTTATAAAAAGAACCAGTTTTATTTTGTTCTATTTATCTCATCCAATGAAATAATATATTCATAAAATAAAAAATTGTGTAAAATAAATTTAATTCATATTAATTTTTTAAATGATAATAGTAATAATAAATTAAAATATTGAATAACAAATATTTATAAAATTAATTGTCAAGTCAAAAATTAAAATATAGCTTAAGACAAATCAAGACACCTAATTATTTTGATTATATGTAAACAAAGACAAATGATAAAAAAAAATATCATCTAATGCATCATTTGATCATAGCCTACTATTTTGCATCTGATACTCCACACAACAAAGAAGCATAAGCCATGATCTGATTAGACATTAAGAAAAGTATTTAAGAAGATTATTTATTTCTATATGTCTGAGATTCTATTTACATATGCATTCAAGGTTATCAAACTCTAGAATTTACGTAGAATTGTGAGAGTTTCATAGACTTGACTTGTAGACTCAGCTCATAGACCCATAAGAGTCCACTTCATATAAAAATAAAAAAAAATCTATAAATAACATACCAATCAAACATTTCAATAATATAATAAATCAAAATAATAAATCATAAATTTTATAATATTTAAATAATCAAGTCTAGTAATGCATCACTACTAGATAATAACTTGTAGATGTTATAGTAGTGGTAGAATATTCCCATCGAGGGTTTGATGTTATTAGAGAACAAGGGTTTGATGTTATTAGAGGTGATAATTTTTGGATTCAGGAACAACACATTAAATGGATGTATGTTGAACACTAAGCAAACAAAAAACTGTAACGCCCTAAAATTTCGCTAACTCTAAAATCTATGTTTAATTGTTTTTATCGTGTTATTTGATTATATGATTGACTTGAATGTATTGAGGTGTGGTGTGAATTAATCATTTGTGATTTGCTTGATGTGGAGGTTGAGTTATGTGGAGTTTTATTGACCTAAGTTGAAATTATGAGATTTCAAATTTTACCCGCAATCCTGGATTTGTTAACAGTTGGATCGTCTTCAAATTTTGACTGTAGGTTCCAAACTCAGGTCCCCAGAATTTGACCATTGGGATTTTTAAACTAACAACTATTGACCTCTCGCTTAGCATGAGAAGAGTGCTAAGTGCAATTCCAAACCGAGAGGGAACTGCGTTGAGCACGAATTGTCGCGCTTAGCACAAGAGGAATTGCTTTCAACATGAATTGTCGTGCTCATCACAAATCCAAACCTGAGAGGAATTGCGCTAAGCGCGAAAAATTGCGCTTAGCACCTAAAGTGGACTCCCGCTTAGTAAGACGAGCTCGCTAAGCGATATCTATAGATTATAAATATGTTATTCAGCGTGAAAAACACAATTTTTCACTCTTTTTCTCTCCAAACACCCACCCAAGCCCTAACACCTCCTCCTCCACCACCCATAACCACCGATGGCCACCACGAGCCGCTGAACCACTACACCGAGAGGAATGTTTTAATCGGAGCAGAATCCTCAGAAACCATCTCAAGGATTCGATGGAGAACAATCCCTCACTCCTTTCTTTCATAGTTTCTCTGAGGTAATCTTGACTTCTAAGCCTTTCTCCTAGTTAGTTTGAGCTTCTCTTAGTGTCTCTTGTGTTTTGCGTATTGTAATAGGGTGTTTTAACACTTCCTTTGCAAAACCCTTGAAAATGAGACATTGTAAAAGTTATCTTTTTATAAAATTGATGTTATATTTGTGACCTTCGTTCAACCCTGGTCACATTGGTGTGATCGAAATTTCAAAATGACGTCTCCTTTTAGTAGAATCCGAAACACCCCTTAGCCCTTTATGTTTTGGCAGAGGTAATTGACTTTAAATGTTGTTATTAACCTTATTTTTGAAATCTATACTAAATTTTCTTTGATTTGATATATAGAACGTTGTGTTTGGACTGACGAATGTGAACGAGAGAGGTCTCTAAACGATGCAAAGAGGAACTGATGAAGAGCTCACAATAGGTGAAGCGAGTTTATTATAATTTACGGCTTTTGATACCATAGTTGGGTCAGGGAACCTAACTATGGGAATGTATGTTTGTCCTTGTTGCATGCTAGTTTTCAAGAAAAACAATATTTTTAACTAATGGGATGCGATACATTTGTTATTGATAAATGATATTATTGTTTTTATTAGACTTGTGTTGTCTGAAGACCCCGGGAGTGTGAATCTCAAGCATGAACTATATATGTATGTATATGCGGAATGTGATTTACTGATGATATTATTATTGATAATATTAATTGATATGAGGTGACATTGATGTTTAAGATAACGTTGATAGAAAATGATGTTGTCATTGAAGATGATATTGATAATAATTGATACAAGACAATGTTGGTATTTATGATAATATTGATATGAAATGATGTTGTTGATAATGTCATTGAAATGAGATGATGTTGATGTTGAGAATGACAGTGAGATGAGATGATGTTGATGTTGAGAATGACATTGAGATGAGATGATATTGATGTTGAGAATGACATTGAGATGAGAT
The DNA here is from genome assembly GCF_000004515.6 of Glycine max. Classification (NCBI taxonomy): domain Eukaryota; kingdom Viridiplantae; phylum Streptophyta; class Magnoliopsida; order Fabales; family Fabaceae; genus Glycine; species Glycine max. The sequence continues at coordinate 28,474,755 of NC_038245.2, read as the reverse complement.
GATGTTGATATTGATAATGACATTGAGATAAGATGTTGATGTTGAAAATGTCATTGTGCTGATGTGTGATGTGTATGTACATAGGGGGTGTAGTGACCATGATGGATATGCCTAGTGGGAGAAATAGAGTGGTTAAAGAGTTTTAAGTATCTCTAGAGGGGAATGACTTAAAATCTTTAATTGTACATGTAACGACCCGCCTCGTCGCTACGATATCACCACTCTAAACCGCGAGAAAATTTCAATTTTTAAATGAAAACTCTGTTAATTTGCTTATGAAAAATAAAAGTAATTTTTGTCTCAACATACATTCACTAAACAACGCACCATTACTTAAGTGACTATATATATATGTATAGGAATAGTAACTCAGTACACGTCATACACATAACGGAAATTAAATTTGTTCATACATATAATTAAATCTTTGATTTACATCTTTAATTCAACAAGATAATCATGGAACCAACTATGGAGGAGTTGATTAACAAAAAACAACTTTCTCCTAAAATAATCCCAACGTCATCACGTCGGCTCGGTGGCTCCACAACAGAATCTCACTTCCTGCATCCTACTGCTATCATTCTGCTCCACGAACAAGGGTTCGCGATCATCACATGTATCAACCACACGATACAAAAATTGCAAGGGTGAATTTATTATAAAAGAAATCAATACAAAGATCAAATAACCACAATTAGAAGAAAACATTATTGTCGCAACCTACCCTTCGACGGGAGGGCGACGCGTGACTCGCGGGATGCGTGTTCCACGAAAGGAATGCGCGCGGAGTCGCCACCAACGTTTATTTGAGGAAAACGTCGGAAAAACCGGAAAAGACGCGATCTACGAACTTTTAAGTGAAAGGTTCGGGAGTTGTATTTACGCACGGGGAAGGTGTTAGCACCCCACACGTCCGTCACAAGGGACGGCAGCCTTTAATCGAATGTGCAAACATGACTTTGATTTTTATGTTCCCTTTTACGTCCTTATATCCTTTATACCCTTTATATTTTTCTCTTTTTGTGGTCGACAAGGGTGTTTCCCTTTGCTCCTACGTATTCCTCAATTTGCGATGAGGAAATCAGACCTACGTAGTTCTTTCGGAACAAAGTGTTTGGTTAAGTTGTTTTTGTTTTTTTTGCAAAATATGTTTTATTTGAACAAAAGGTCATTTAAGGTGTTTTTTTTGCAAAATATGTTTTATTTGAACAAAAGGTCATTTAAGGTGTTGGACCATTAAACGGTCTTTTGATTTTGAAAGGAGAGAAACGTTAAGGCGTTGGACCATTAACGATCTCTTGGGGTGGTCGACAAAAGCGGGGCTTTTGCTCCTACGTATCCTCATTTTTACTTAAGTGGTGATCATTTTAAGGCGTTGGACCTTAAAAATGATCCATTTTACTTAGTGAGAAATTGAAATGACAAACTTCAAAAATGATCCATTTTACTTAGTGAGAAATTGAAATGACAAACTTCAAAAAAACCTTAGTTTCACTTTAGTTATTAATCAATACGATTAAGAATGAGAAATCCCAAAGAGAAAACGTCCGATTGATTTTCCGCTTTATTTTACTAAAAGATGTTTTTTTTATTATTATATCATTTTTACCTCTTTTTTGGTTTCCAACGTGGTTACGGCACGACCGAACGGTCGGAATTTATTTTAACCGAAGTTAACGGATAATACAATTCAAACGTTCGGTGGAAATTTATTTTATTTTTAAGTTAAGCGAGAAATGACTTAAGTAAAATGGCTTAAGCACGTCAAGAAGGGGTATAAAAAGTAAACAAAACGAGAATAAAAATGCACGAAATACAATGTGGACCACCAAGGGTACATAGAATGAATCGAAAAGCTTGGTTCGAGGTACTTACCCGTTGAAGATCGAAGAACGATGAAGAACGAATGAAGAACGTTGAAGAACGGTTGAAACCTTTGCGAAATTCTTCACGGAAAACGTTACGGAAACGTTTTGGAAGCGCCTCAGCTTAGATTTTCTTCACGGAAACAATTTTTCCAAGCAAATTCGAAAGAGAGAGAAGTGCCTAAGGGGCTGAACCCTTTTCTTCTTCACATCCTCCCCTATTTATAGCAAAATAGGGGAGGTGGTTGCCGCCCAGCTCGCCCAGGCGAGCTCAGCTTGCCCAAGCGAGCCAGGTTGCTTCCTCCAGAAGCAACAGCCTTCTGGAGGAATATTCTGGAGGGCCCAAGTGGGCCTGGGTGCTATTTGCACCCCTATTTTTACTAAGTACACCCCCTCTGCTTTTTTTTGGTGATTCTTTTTTCGTAAAGTTACAGAAACTTACGAATTTCGTAACGATACTTGTTTTCTTTCCGTAATGTTACGGAACCTTGCGGATTACATAATCATCCCCTTTTTGACTTACGGAATGTTACGGAACCTCACTTAATTATGCAACGATGCTTCCATTTGATTTCCGGTGTGTCACGGAAACTTACGGATTGTGCATCAATATTTTTTTTGGTTTTTCGGCATGTCCTGGAATTTCACAAATTGCCTAATGATAGATGCCAAGCACCTCACAAGGACCAAAGAAAGGTCGCATGTCATCAAGCAAAGGTCCCCGGACGCAATTAGGGTATGACAGTTGCCCCTCTTTACTTGTCTTTTATTGGAGATAAAAGGGAAGTAAAGATAAGACACTAATTTCGTTCCTCTCGATTTGACGAGAGTCGCTGGTGACCATAAAATATCCACATTCAAATGACTTGTTGTTCCCGGAATTTCTCAAATTGCCTAATGATGGGTGCCAAGCACCTCACAAGGACC
>NC_038245.2:28390055-28471860 GCF_000004515.6 Glycine max | reverse complement strand
ACATTCCGTAAGTCAAAAAGGGGATGATTACGTAATCCGCAAGGTTCCGTAACATTACGGAAAGAAAACAAGTATCGTTACGAAATTCGTAAGTTTCCGTAACTTTACGAAAAAAGGATCACCAAAAAAACAGCAGAGGGGGTGTACTTAGTAAAAATGGGGGTGCAAATAGCACCCAGGCCCACTTGGGCCCTCCGGAATATTCCTCCAGAAGGCGGTTGCTTCTGGAGGAAGCAACCCTGCTCGCCTGGGCGAGATGAGCTCGCCTGGGCGAGCTGGGCGGCAACCACCTCCCCTATTTTGCTATAAATAGGGGAGGAAGGCAAGAAGGAAGGGGTTCAGCCCCTGAGGCACTTCTCTCTCTTTCGAATTTGCTTGGAAAAATTGTTTCCGTGAAGAAAATCTAAGCCGAGGCGCTTCCGAAACGTTTCCGTAATGTTTTCCGTGAGCAATCTCGCAAAGGTTTCAACCGTTCTTCGACGTTCTTCATTCGTTCTTCATCGTTCTTCGATCTTCAACGGGTAAGTACCTCGAACCAAGCTTTTCGATTCATTCTATGTACCCGTAGTGGTCCACATTGTGTTTCGTGCATTTTTATTCTCATTTTGTTTACTTTTTATACCCCCTGTTGACGTGCTTAAGCCATTTTACTTAAGTCATTTCTCGCTTAACTTAAAAATAAAATAAATTTCCACCGAACGTTTGAATTGTATTATCCATTAACTTCGGTTAAAATAAATTCCGACCGTTCGGTCGTGCCGTAACCACGTTGGAAGTCAAAAAGAGGTAAAAAATAATATAATAATCAAAAAGACATCTTTTAGTAAAATAAAGCGGAAAATCAATCGGACGTTTTCTCTTTGGGATTTCTCATTCTTAATCGAATTAATTAATAACTAAAGTGAAACTAAGGCTAAAATCAACTCGCCTAGTCAAGCTCGTCCACAAAAATAGGCTTTTGAAGTTTGTCATTTCAATTTCTCACTAAGTAAAATGGATCATTTTTAAGGTCCAACGCCTTAAAATGATCACCACTTAAGTAAAAAAGAATCACTTGATAAAAAAGAACTACGTAGGTCTGATTTCCTCATCACAAATTGAGGAATACGTAGGAGCAAAGGGAAACACCCTTGTCGACCACAAAAAAGAAAAAATATAAAAAGGGTATAAAGGATATAAAGAACATAAAAGGGAATATAAAAATCAAAGTCATGTTTGCACATTCGATTAAAGGCTGCCGTCCCTTGGGGCGGACGTGTGGGGTGCTAATACCTTCCCCGTGCGTAAATACAACTCCCGAACCTTTCACTTAAAAGTTCGTAGATCGCGTCTTTTCCGGTTTTTCCGACGTTTTCCTCAAATAAACGTTGGTGGCGACTCCGCGCGTATTCCTTTCGTGGAACACGCATCCCGCGAGTCTCGCGTCGCCCTCCCGCCGAAGGGTAGGTTGCGACAGTTGGCGACTCCACTGGGGACTGTTTTTAGAGAGTTAGGCCATTTAATTTTGTGCAATGTTTTACCGTGACTTACCCCTTTGTTGGTTTCCTTTCGTTATGTTCTTGTGTATATAAACTCTTTGTTGCTTTTAGTGCGTTTTAAATGTATGCATAAAGTAAATATTTATTCATTTGATGCACACAAACACCAACACTATTTGCACACACTGTGAGTGAAAAAGGGCCCTATACCCGGGTTCATGGGAGCATAAGGAGTGGAGGTGAATCTGTAATCATGCTAGGTCTCCGACTTGCTTGATTACAGTGAACCCTCATCTAGAGCTTTTCTCTTTGAAAACCTATTGTTGCTAGTAGTCCCTACTGCTACAATATGTTCGTCAAAGGGGATGATACCTCTAGAAACCATCAAGAGAGATATAACTACCTTGGGAATTATTGCTAAAAGCCTAGTTAGTTCTCTCCCTTATAGGTCCCTTCAATAGGGGCACGAAGCAAACACGCTGCGTGCCATTTTTCACACTGCCATGCATGAGTATCATATACCCTTTTGCTTATGTTCGGTAAATATTGTCATACTGTGCACATTCCCGCATTGTGTCTTTTGCATAGGCATTGCATATGGGTTCTGTCTTGATCCCTACTGTAAACAAACCAACGGAGGGTCCGTGTCGCCTTCTTAAAAACGTGCGTTGGGGCATTTCGCTACCCCTAGATGTCGTATCTAAGAAGGTGACAAATTCCCCGGACCCCCGTATTCGTAAATTGCATCTGTGTCATATGCATTTCTTCATGCATTCATCCATCCCACCCATGAGATATCGGAGTTTTGATTTGCACGGCTTTTGTCTCACTTTAGTAAGCATGGGAACAAATCAAACCGGCAAGAGGTTCTACCAAGTCAAGGTCAAAAGCCCAGATACCACCAGCATCAAGGAATTAGGGCGGTTGATGGAACCCCTCCAAATGCAAGCCTTCCGCAAGACTTACGGAAAGATCTTAGAGTTGACCATAGCAGAGGTGTCCATAGAAGCCATTGCATCACTCACCCAATACTACGACCAGCCTTTGAGATGCTTCACATTCGGAGACTTCCAATTAGTACCAACCATTGAAGAATTTGAAGAAATTCTAGGATGTCCTCTCGGGGGAAGAAAACCATATCTTTCCTCCGAATGTCTCCCCTCTTTGAGCAGAATTGCAACTGTGGTCAAGGATTCAGCAAGAGGTTTGGACCGCATAAAACAGACTCGGAACGGCATAGCGGGCCTACCACAGAAGTACCTAGAAGACAAGGCGAGGGGTATGGCCAATCAAGGAGACTGGGTCCCGTTTATGGATGTGTTAGCTTTGCTAATTTTTGGGGTCGTCCTCTTTCCAAACGTGGATGGTTTGGTAGACCTAGCAGCAATCGACGCTTTCCTTGCCTACCACCATAGCAAGGAAAGTCCGGTGGTAGCTGTCTTGGCAGATCTGTTTGACACATTTGACCGAAGGTGCGAGAAGAGTAGCGCACGGATCATCTGTTGCTTACCCGCCCTCTGTGTTTGGTTGGTTTCACACTTGTTCCAACAAGACACAAGACATCCATGTCCGCTCCTGAGCCATCGCTCGTGTACTGAAAAGAGGAGAATGGATTGGGACCAGCTCTTGGCCGGGATAGGAGGTAGAACAATCAGTTGGTTCCCCCGATGGAAGGAAGGAAAAGAAGGAGTCCTTTTCTCATGTGGAAGATACCCAAACATTCCGCTGGTAGGAACGAGGGGTTGTATTAATTACAATCCCACGCTCGCTATAAGACAACTAGGGTACCCCATGAGGGGAGCACCGACGGAAGAAAACATGTCTCCTTTCCTTGTGAGGGATCTCGGCGCACAAAATTCCAAGACTATACAAAGAATCCATAAGGCATGGGAAACCCCGTTAAGGAAAGATCAAGAGCTTAGAGGCATTCGTAATGGCATCATTGGTGGGTACCACGAATGGCTGAAAGTTCGCATACGAGGTTTAGATTGGCTCGCCAAGTTAAAAGTCGTCAGCGAAGAGAATTTTGAAGCACCGGAAGAGGACGAGGAAGTCCAAGCTCTCAAAAGCGAGTTAGGAAAGGCAAAACTCGCCAAGGAGAAGTTCAAGTTGGCTGCTACACACGTTCGGAAGGAGTGTGCCGGGTTACGGGAAGAGAATGCAATTACCGCAAGAGCCCTTGAACAAGAGACCAAGAGGGCTCGTAAGGAAGAGTATGGCCGGAACAAATTTCGCGGAGCTCTATGGGGTAGCAATAGTGAACTCAAGTTGCGAAGGGAAGAAAGGGACCAGTCGCGAGCACATAGCATGGTTCTAAAAGAGGAGTTGATTGCTTGTTCAAGGTCCAAAAGAAGCTTGTCTCAGCATTTATGCGAGACAGAGACCAACATGTTAGCTATCATCGCCAAGTACCAAGAAGAGTTAGGTCTAGCCACGGCCCACGAGCATAGAATCGCGGATGAGTATGCCCAAGTGTATGCGGAAAAAGAGGCTAGAGGAAGGGTGATCGACTCTTTACACCAAGAGGCAACCATGTGGATGGATCGGTTTGCTCTTACCTTGAACGGGAGTCAAGAACTTCCCCGATTGTTAGCCAAGGCCAAGGCAATGGCAGACACCTACTCCGCCCCCGAAGAGATTCATGGGCTTCTCGGCTATTGTCAGCATATGATAGACTTAATGGCCCACATAATTAGAAATCGTTAGGAAACTTGTATGGTCTCTCAGACCTTGACTAGATACGACTTCCTTTTTGAAATAAAATGAGTTGGTCCCATGTTTTACTCCAAAAAAAAAAAAACTTGTGCAAATCAAATCACTCCTACATTTCATCTCTAGCATGCATTTTCTTTTTTTTACCCACTCCTCACGTTTGGTTTTTTAGGGAAAAACACCATAACTAAACGCGCCGCAAGGGATCCCTATCGCACCAGATCCAAATCTAGAACGATGGGTGATCAAGAGGAGACGCAGGAACAGATGAAAGCCGACATGTCGGCTCTGAAAGAACAAATGGCCTCCATGATGGAGGCCATGTTAGGTATGAAGCAGCTCATAGAAAAGAACGCGGCCACCGCCGCCGCTGTCAGTTCGGCTGCCGAAGCAGACCCGACTCTCTTGGCAACTACGCACCATCCTCCCTCAAACATAGTAGGACGGGGAAGGGACACACTGGGGCACGATGGCAGCCCTCACCTGGGATACAACCGAGCGGCTTACCCTTATGGATTGCCGCCCAACTATTCACCACCCATCTTGCAAGAAGATGCGGGCCACATTGCTTCTCCCGTCCATGAAAAAGAGCCTCCTCAGCAGCCCGACGAAGTCCATAAAGACCCTCAAGATTATGCTCGGAGGGATGTCGAGTTTTATCCCCCGATCCCCGAAGGGCCGGCACTAGGCACGTTGCCTCAACCCAACATCGCGGCATCGCCAATAGTTTTGTCTATGGAAGGGCCGCCCCCGGCAACTGAAGAAAGGAGGAAGCTCGATCTCCTTGAGGAAAGATTGAGGGCTGTGGAAGGATTTGGGGACTATCCGTTTGCAGACATGACGGATCTTTGCTTAGTACCCGATGTTGTTATTCCCCCGAAGTTCAAAGTGCCGGACTTCGACAAGTATAAAGGGACGACTTGTCCCAAAAACCATCTCAAAATGTACTGCCGTAAGATGGGCGCCCATTCTAAAGATGAAAAGCTGTTGATACACTTCTTTCAGGATAGCTTGGCCGGAGCTACAGTAGTGTGGTACACTAATTTGGAAGCTTCCCGTATCCGTACTTGGAAGGATCTGATTACCGCCTTCCTAAGGCAGTATCAGTACAATTCTGATATGGCTCCTGACCGTACTCAACTGCAGAATATGTTCAAGAAAGAGGGTGAAACCTTTAAAGAATATGCGCAGCGATGGAGGGATTTGGCGGCACAAGTAGCTCCTCCCATGGTTGAGAGAGAGATGATCACCATGATGGTAGACACTCTGCCAGTGTTCTACTATGAGAAGCTAGTGGGTTACATGCCGTCCAGCTTTGCGGATCTGGTGTTTGCCGGGGAAAGAATCGAGGTTGGATTGAAGAGAGGAAAGTTTGATTACGTTTCCTCCACAAACGTGAATGCCAAAAGAATCGGGGCGACAGGGGCAAAAAGGAAAGAAGGAGATGCCCATGCCGTCTCTTCAACACCCGCGTGGGTCAAACCCCAGCAAACACCTCATGGTACCCATCAGTACGCGCAACATCACCCAAGCTTCTCGGCTCATGCGGGGAACGCCTCTAGTTCAACACCCGTGCAGCCTAAGGCACCCACCCAGAGGGAAGCTCCCCAAGTTCCAACTCCGAACACGACTCGACCGGCCGGTAATTCCAACACGACAAGGAACTTCCCTCCGAGGCCATTGCCGGAATTCACCCCGCTCCCAATGACGTACGAAGATCTTCTACCATCCCTCATCGCCAATCATTTGGCCGTGGTAACTCCCGGAAGGGTCCTCGAACCCCCTTTCCCGAAGTGGTATGACCCTAATGCAACTTGCAAGTACCATGGGGGTGTCCCGGGGCATTCCGTCGAAAAATGCTTGGCCCTTAAATACAAGGTCCAACATTTAATGGATGCCGGATGGCTGACTTTCCAAGAGGATCGGCCCAATGTGAGGACCAACCCGCTCGCCAATCATGGAGGGGGAGCAGTTAATGCAGTTGAATCCGATAGGCCCCACAGGTCTAAACCTTTAAGAGATGTGGCAACCCCTAGGAGGTTTATCTTTGAGGCCCTACAAAAGGGAGGTGTAATTCCCCATAGTGGGTGTAAGGAGGATTCCTGTCTGCTACATTCCGGCGAGGTGCATGACATGGAGACGTGTTTGGAAGTAGAAGAATTGTTACAGCGGATGATAGACCAAGGTCGACTAGAAGTCGGCATTGAAGGAAAAGAAGAGCAGCATATATGCATGCAATCTACGGAGGGGAGCGGTGTTGCGAAGCCCAAACCCTTGGTGATATACTTCACTAAAAGTGCAGCCTCGCAAAAGCCCGGGCACCCCTTAATGGCCAAACCTGTTCCTTTCCCGTATCAAAATAGTCACGCGGTCCCGTGGAGATATACACCTCCGGGGAAGAAGGAAGAAGAAGTCACTGACGTCAGCTCGCTGTCAGCTAAAGTAACAAATATCACGGGACTGAGTGGTGTGACCCGTAGTGGTCGTGTGTTCGCACCTCCGGACCTACCAGTCCAACCCGCCGACGTCAAAGGAAAGGGAAAAGTGGTGGAGGAACAAGATGGCGAAGCACCCCACGCTTCGAATAAAGATATTCCAGCAAAGGGGCCCCCAGAGAAAAAGGATGGTAGAAAGGAGGTGTCGCTAGAGGAAGCCAGCGAGTTCCTTCGCATAATTCAGCAGAGCGAATTCAAGGTTATCGAACAGCTCAACAAAACCCCGACTAGGGTCTCGCTGCTGGAGTTACTTATGAGCTCCGAGCCTCATCGGGCTCTGCTAGTAAAAGTGCTGAACGAGGCTCACGTGGCCCAAGATATCTCGGTAGAAGGTTTCGGAGGGCTGGTCAACAATATCACTGCCAACAACTATCTTGCCTTCGCCGAAGAAGAAATCCCCGCCGAGGGGAGAGGGCATAATAAGGCTTTACACGTGTCAGTCAAGTGTATGGACCATATCGTAGCCAAGGTGCTCATCGATAATGGTTCCAGTTTAAACGTGATGCCTAAAAGCACTTTGGAGAAGTTACCATTCAATGCTTCCCACTTAAAACCAAGTTCAATGGTGGTTCGGGCCTTCGACGGCACTCGCCGAGAGGTTAGGGGAGAGATCGATCTCCCAGTACAAATAGGCCCTCACACCTGTCAAGTCACCTTCCAAATAATGGATATTAACCCCCCCTACAGCTGCCTGTTGGGGCGCCCGTGGATCCACTCAGTGGGAGTCGTGCCGTCTACACTCCACCAAAAGCTGAAATTCGTAGTGGAGGGGCACTTGGTCATCGTGTCAGGCGAGGAAGATATCTTGGTAAGCTGCCCATCCTCCATGCCTTATGTGGAAGCCGCAGAAGAATCGTTAGAAACTGCTTTCCAGTCTTTTGAGGTGGTCAGCATTTCCTCCGTGGACTCCCTCTTTGGGCAATCTTGTCTGTCCGATGCAGCGGTAATGATGGCCCGAGTTATGTTGGGGAACGGTTTTGAACCCGGGATGGGTTTAGGAAAAAACAACGGCGGCATAACTAGCCTGATAAATACTCAAGGAAATCGTGGGAAGTATGGTTTAGGCTATAAGCCCACTCAGACAGACATGAAAAGAAGCATTGCGGGAAGGAAGAACAATGGTCAAAGTTCGCGTTGGAGACAAGAAGGTGAAGGAAGCCCGCCCTGCCACATAAGTAGAAGCTTTATAAGTGCAGGTTCGGGAGACTAAGGTCAAGCGTTCGCGATATGCGAAGATGATATTCCGAGTACTTTGGATTTGGTACGACCATGCTCTCCTGATTTCCAGCTGGGAAATTGGCGAGTGGAGGAACGCCCCGGCATTTACGCAGCAAGCATAATGTAAACCTTTACGGTTTTAAAAGCTCTATAGTTGGGCCTAGGCTTTAGAGTTTTCATTTTGTTAAGGCTTTGTGTCTTTTGTTTTTGAATTTATAATACAAGGATCTTTCTTCATCTGTTCCTGGTCTCTACCCATTCTCATTCATTTGCATGTTTACTTCTTTTTCTAAAACGGCAGATTCGATGACGAGTCCCCCGAAGGTACTAATACCTGGGACCCGTCTATCAACTTCGAGCAAGAAATGAATCAAACGGAAGATGAAGGAGATGAGGATGTGGGACTTCCTTCGGAACTAGAAAGAATGGTCGCCCATGAGGACCAAGAAATGGGGCCTCATCAAGAAGAAACAGAGCTAGTAGACTTAGGAATTGGCAGTGGAAAGAGGGAAGTAAAGATAGGTACAGGCATTACCGCACCTATCCGTGAAGAATTAATAATCCTGCTAAAAGACTACCAAGACATCTTTGCTTGGTCATACCAAGATATGCCCGGTTTGAGTTCTGACATTGTGCAGCACCGATTACCTCTAAGTCCCGGGTGTTCCCCGGTAAAACAGAAATTGAGGAGGATGAAGCCCGAAACATCCTTGAAGATAAAAGAAGAAGTGAAGAAGCAATTTGACGCTGGATTTCTGGCCGTCGCTCGGTATCCAGAATGGGTTGCCAACATCGTACCAGTTCCTAAAAAAGATGGGAAAGTACGAATGTGTGTAGATTACCGGGACCTGAATCGGGCCAGTCCCAAGGACAATTTTCCTTTACCACACATCGATATCCTCGTAGATAACACGGCCAATTTCGCTTTATTTTCCTTCATGGACGGTTTCTCTGGTTACAATCAGATAAAGATGGCGCCCGAGGATATGGAAAAGACTACTTTCGTCACCCTGTGGGGAACGTTCTGTTACAAAGTGATGTCCTTTGGACTCAAGAATGCCGGGGCAACTTATCAACGGGCCATGGTAGCTTTGTTCCATGATATGATGCATCAAGAGATCGAGGTCTATGTGGACGACATAATTGCTAAATCTAAATCTGAGGAAGAACACCTTGTCAACCTGCGGAAGTTGTTCGAAAGGCTTAAGAAATATCAATTAAGGTTGAACCCCGCTAAGTGTACCTTTGGGGTCAAATCAGGGAAATTGCTTGGTTTCGTTGTAAGCCAGAAAGGGATAGAGGTAGACCCCGAAAAAGTGAAGGCTATCCTTGAGATGCCAGAACCCCGTACAGAGAGGCAAGTCCGAGGTTTCCTGGGGCGCTTGAATTATATTGCCAGATTCATATCGCAGCTCACCGCCATTTGTGAGCCGTTGTTTAAACTCTTGCGCAAAAACCAAACTGATCGGTGGAATGAGGATTGCCAAGAGGCTTTTGGAAGGATCAAAAAGTGCCTAATGAATCCTCCCGTGCTTATGCCACCAGTACCTGGAAGGCCTCTCATTTTGTACATGACAATCTTGGACGAGTCAATGGGGTGTATGCTGGGGCAACATGACGAATCCGGGAAGAAAGAGCGCGCTGTTTACTACCTAAGTAAGAAGTTCACGACCTGTGAGATGAATTACTCCTTGCTCGAAAGAACGTGTTGTGCTTTAGTATGGGCATCCCATCGCCTAAGGCAGTACATGCTGAGTCATACTACCTGGTTGATATCCAAAATGGACCCGGTTAAGTACATCTTTGAAAAGCCAGCTCTCACAGGACGAATTGCCCGGTGGCAAGTCTTGCTATCTGAGTTTGATATAGTCTACGTCACCCAAAAGGCGATAAAAGGAAGCGCTTTGGCAGATTATTTGGCTCAACAGCCTCTTAACGACTACCAGCCCATGCATCCGGAATTCCCGGATGAGGACATCATGGCCTTGTTCGAGGAAAAGTTGGACGAAGATCGGGACAAATGGACTGTATGGTTTGACGGAGCGTCAAACATTCTAGGTCATGGCGTTGGGGCAGTGTTGATCTCTCCGGACAATCAATGTGTACCTTTCACAGCCAGGCTAGGATTCGACTGCACCAACAACATGGCCGAATATGAAGCATGTGCCCTAGCCGTCCAGGCAGCAATTGACTCCGATGTCAAACTACTCAAGGTGTACGGCGACTCAGCGTTGGTAATCCATCAGCTGAGAGGGGAATGGGAAACTAGAGATCCCAAGCTGATACCCTACAAAGCCTACATCAAGGAATTGGCTAAGACTTTCGATGAGATCTCCTTCCATCATGTTCCCCGCGAGGAAAATCAAATGGCGGATGCACTTGCTACGTTGGCATCTATGTTCCAGTTAACACCGCACGGGGACCTACCCTACATTGAATTTCAGTGTCGTGGCAAACCCGCACATTGTTGCCAAGTGGAAGAGGAACGGGACGGAAAGCCTTGGTATTACGACATCAAGCGATATGTCGTAAGCAAAGAATACCCGCCAGAGATTGCCGACAACGATAAAAGGACATTGAGGAGGTTGGCAGCCAGTTTCTTCATGAGCGGAGGCACACTGTATAAGAGAAATCACGACATGACACTCCTGCGATGTGTGGATGCCAAGGAGGCAAATCACATGATCGAGGAAGTCCATGAGGGCTCGTTTGGAACGCACGCCAGCGGGCATGCTATGGCCAGGAAGATCTTAAGAGCAGGTTATTACTGGCTTACCATGGAAAGTGATTGTTGTGTCCATGTGAGGAAGTGCCACAAATGTCAAGCATTCGCAGATAATGTCAATGCCCCACCGCGTCCTCTGAATGTCATGTCCGCCCCTTGGCCTTTCTCCATGTGGGGAATAGATGTCATCGGGGCCATTGAGCCCAAGGCCTCGAATGGTCATCGCTTCATCCTCGTAGCGATAGATTATTTCACCAAGTGGGTCGAGGCGGCTTCCTACACCAATGTCACGAGGAATGTGGTGGTCAGGTTCATTAAGAAAGAGATCATCTGCCGATATGGTTTGCCAAGAAAGATTATCACGGACAACGGCACCAACCTGAATAATAAGATGATGGGGGAAATGTGCGAGGAGTTTAAAATCCAGCATCACAATTCCACACCCTACCGGCCAAAGATGAATGGAGCCGTGGAAGCAGCCAATAAGAATATCAAAAAGATTATCCAAAAGATGACCGTGTCATACAAGGATTGGCACGAGATGCTCCCATTCGCGTTACACGGTTACCGGACTTCAGTACGAACGTCAACTGGGGCAACGCCGTTCTCATTGGTATATGGGATGGAGGCGGTGTTACCATTCGAGGTAGAAGTCCCGTCATTAAGGATCTTGGCAGAATCCGGATTAAAGGAATCAGAGTGGGCTCAAACACGCTACGATCAGCTCAACCTCATTGAGGGTAAGCGCTTAACGGCCATGAGTCATGGGCGCTTATACCAGCAAAGAATGAAGAGTGCATTCGACAAGAAAGTACGCTTACGCAAGTTCCATGAGGGAGACCTTGTGCTAAAGAAAATGTCCCATGCTGTCAAGGACCATCGAGGGAAATGGGCCCCGAACTACGAAGGGCCTTTTGTTGTGAAGAGGGCTTTTTCCGGAGGAGCCCTGGTGCTTACCAACATGGATGGCGAAGAGCTACCTTCACCCGTGAACTCTGATGTCGTCAAACAATATTATGCTTAGAAGCTGGGGCAATTAAGGATGTCGCTGCATGTTCTCTATCTTTATGCGTTTTCTAGATTTTCCCCCCAGGGATTTCCGGTCCGTTGTATCTCTTTACGATCTTTCAAAGAAATGAACATGGATTTGAGACTTTTAGTCCTCACGTTAGTTTCACACCTTGCGTTAATTTGTGATCGCCTGAGCCCTTCCGCTCAGTTCATGGGATCCCCCAAGCGCTTAATTAGAATTGAACCTGAACCAACTTTCCCTAAATTTTCTGCGTTTGAAAACATTCATGCATACGCATACGCATACGCATGTATATTGTTGTGGTAAAACAGGGGCAGGATCACCTTGGGCTACCTTCTGGAGTGGAGACAAAACATGAACGGCAGAAACCAATCAAGGTAGGGTAATGATGCGGTCAAGATTGGCCATACCTGGTTGTTTATTACTTGCAGGTACTTAAGGATGACCGCAAGCGGGGATGGGGTCACTGCGCGAGATAAGCAGAGAATGTCGCTGCAAGGCAGCCCCGTATCCTTTGTATTTTGCAGCTTTCTTTTACTATTTGTTTGTTTTAAGAAGGAAAAGAGTAATAATAAAATAAGTAATCAACGCCTAATTCTAACCTAAGTAAGTTCAAGTTAGGCAAAATGCTAATCCATGAGAAGGGAGGGGACATGGTTAATGTTCCCCTCAAAAAAAAAAAAAAAAAGTGCAGGTTAGCTCGCCTGGGCGAGCCACCCCTGCACCAAATTATAAAAATGACGAAAGGGGGGCGTTTTTACATTCAAAAACTTCTTTTCCCCCCTTTCAAAAGCCATACCCACGGGATTGACGAATTTGCAGCCCTAGGGTCATCCTTTTTCGCATTTTTTGATTCCGTTTTGCGCTTTTGTTCATCACCAACAAGTAAGTATTCCATCCCTAAGCTTTCTAGCTTTTCATTGGTGTATTTTGATCTCCTTTTGGTGCTCTAAATTGTGGGAGTGTGCTCAAATATATGGGGCAATTTTGATTTGTTTTCTTGCTTGATTAGGTTGGATTAGGGGTTTGTGTGGGATGGCCCTAGGCCTATAATGCATTTTGAAACAATGGGACATGCCACATTGTCCCCGTTCTCTTGTTATTGACGCCTAAACACGCGCCCACCAAGTGTTTGGTGAAATGCCTCAATGGCATTAGCGTGTGACTTTTGTAAGGAGACAACCCATGGGGTATTTTGGTTTGTGCATATTTTCTATTTTTTTGGAATATGTATTCATTCCCGAAAAAGGCTAGAGTAATTGCCCCACATATATCCTAGTCCTAGAAACTGAAATTTTATGCAAAAAGAGCACAAAAGGAGGTGCATATTGGGTAAAGTTACCCTTTTTTGGCCAACAATCAGCTATGGGCCACGCTACAATATTTTCCCTATGCCTAGATGGTTAGGAATTTTGCTCATCATAAATGTGTAGGTTTAGAATAGGTAGCAAAATACCTTTGGCAATTTACACTTTGGGTATGATAGCAAAATACTTGGATGTATGTACATATAATTTTTGGTAGTCAAAATGTCTCACAAAAAAATATACATAAATATGTTGCATGTTATGTAAAGAAGATACATTACCAAAAAATGTATACCTTTTAATTTGAATACAATTTTAGTCAGCAAAGGAAAATATACTTGAATTTGCATGCGGCTTTAGGTAGCAAAAACTTGAAAAGAGCATAAAATGTAGCACCTTATTGTGTAGATAGTCAAGATTCATCATGAAGTTTGTGTATGTATAGGTATTAGAAATACCAAGATGTGCACATGTGCAACTTTTGGTACCCCAAAATGCTTTGAGTATGCATGTATGTGAATTTAGCCAAGGAGGTGTGTGATGTAAGTAACAAATACACCTTGGAAGTACGTGTAAATAATCTAGGTAACGAAGCTGCCTTGATTGTATATGGGTGCATTTTTTTTGGTTAATAGAATGTCCTGTGCAAGAGAACGTTTGTAAGGAAATATGCGCATAAGCTTGCTCTAAATTTACATTGATGTTTGTATTTATGGGAGGAGGTTGTATGTCATTTTTGTTTTAAGAATAGTATCCCACTGGTAAAACTAACTTTCCAAATGTTTGCCTTCGCAGGAAATGGCCCCGAGGAAGCTTGCCTCAAAGAGGTCCAGGAAGGACAAGGCAGCAGAAGGAACTAGTTCCGCTCCGGAGTATGATAGTCACCGCTTTAGGAGCGCGGTACACCAGCAGCGCTTCGAAGCCATCAAGGGGTGGTCGTTTCTCCGGGAGCGACGCGTCCAGCTCAGGGACGACGAGTATACTGATTTTCAGGAGGAAATAGGGCGCCGGCGGTGGGCACCACTGGTTACTCCTATGGCCAAGTTTGATCCAGAAATAGTCCTTGAGTTTTATGCCAATGCTTGGCCAACAGAGGAGGGCGTGCGTGACATGAGATCCTGGGTTAGGGGTCAGTGGATCCCGTTCGATGCCGACGCTATCAGCCAGCTCCTGGGATATCCGTTGGTGTTAGAAGAGGGCCAGGAGTGCGAGTATGGCCAGAGGAGGAACCGGTCTGATGGGTTCGATGAGGAGGCCATCGCCCAGTTGCTATGTATACCGGGGCAGGATTTTGCCTGGACTACTGCCGGAAGACGGGTGCGGATCATGCGCACCAACATGACCACCCTGACTCAGATATGGATGACTCTGCTGCTCAGCAACATCCTGCCCACCGATCATAATTCCGACCTCCCCATGCCGAAGTGCCAGCTGGTGTACGCCATCCTGACACGGATGAGCATCCATGTGGCTCAGTTGATCGCTGATGCCATCTATATTTTTGTAGGTATGGCGCCCACTAGGCACCCTTTGGACCCAGATTAGTCCAACAGGGCCCTGGGATTCCCCGCACTGATCACAGGACTCTGCCAGTCGTTCGGAGTCCCCGTTGCACCTACCAAGGTGATTCGGCCGCCCATCACCCGGGTTTTTATTGAGAAGTACTGTACCCAGAGACAGGGTCAGGGTGATGCTCCACAGGCCGCAGGCGCGCCCCCACCACCTCATCAGGCTGGCCAGGCTGGGGCATTTGACATGGAGCAGTATTTACGGCATTTGGTTCGCCAGCAGGCGGCCAACCACCGAGCACATGTACGGACCCATGACTGTCTGTACCAGATGAGCCTTAGCATGCAGAGCCAGGGCTCCGCTTCTTTTTCATGCCCTACTCCAGACCAGTTCAGGGCAGAGGTTGCATGGCCCGGAGATTGGCCCGAGGCCCAAGCAGGAGAGGCACCCCCAGAAGCTCCCGGCGATGGAGAAGAAGCCCACGAGGATGAGGAGATGGCCGATTTGCTTGACTTCTTGGGAGGGAGTGGAGATACGTGACTGGGAAATCCCCAGATTCATGTTTTCTTTCATATTTCTTTTGTCATTTTTATTCTATGTTATTGTTTTGACTTGAGAGACTAACGTTTGTTTTTGTTGTTTCGATTGTCATTTGTACAGCGCATACATTTTTGTTTAGATTGGTGCGTTAGTATTTATATATTATTACTATCGATGATGTTTGAAATTCTGGAACCGTGTAGAGTTCTTCGTTTAGGAACATCGTCCAAAAGTATATATGTAAAATAAACAAAAAAAATCATGATAAAAATAAAAATAGAAAAGAAAAGAAAATGAAATGGAAAAGAGAACAAAAGGGAAAGAAGAGGGCAAGTAAAGAAAAAGAGAGCAAATAAGAAAAAAAGAAGAAGGCAAGTAAGGAAAAAGGTGGAAAAAGAGAAAATAAGTTGTCTAGCTAAAAAACGACATGCTTTTGAAAAGAGACGATCACCAGCTTTTCTTTGAAAAAATTCATTGATCATAACCAATTTTTGGAAAAAGTGTCTACACCTGAAGGGTGAATGCTGTGAAATTTCCCGGACGCCCGAAATGGACTCGGATGAATGCCCAAATTGATAAAAGAACATATTTTGGAAACATTGGGTTGATTAAAATAGAGGAAATGAATCCTGAGCCCTAGCATCACATAACCATAAAAATTTGACATTTGAGTGTCCGCATAGATGCATGCATGACCAGTTTTGCATAAAGTTTCCAAATCATCATTTTTGCATTTGTGTCATGGAAATAATGTGAGGCATCCCTTTTATCCTTGAGCCAAACCAAACCCCGACATGTATCATGTCTAGCCATTCTACAAACCTTGAGCCAAAATCCTGACTCACCATAATCCTTACCCTCAGAAGCAAAAAGGAAGAGAAGGAAAATTTCCAATCAAAGAGAAAGCAAAAAAGGAAAAGAAAGGAAATTCCCAATCAAAGAGTGGGAGAAAGCAAAAAGAAAAGAAAGAAAATTCCCAATCAAAGAATGGGAGAAAGAAAAAAAAAAAAGAGAAAAGAAGGAAAGAAAGCTCCTGATCAAGGATCGAAAGAAAACAGAAGAAATGTGCAGAGAGGTCTTTGGACCGGACAATATCTGAACAATACAGAATTGTCACCAAATGAACAAAAAAGGAAGGAAAGGAAACCACGACCTAAAATGGTCTTCTCCCTTTAATTACCAACCAAAATCCCGTGCGCTAGCGACCCTCTTTTCTCGCCCCGCACTAAACAAAAAAAAAATAGAAAAAAGAAAAAGCCAGGAAAATAAAAAAAAACCAAAAACACACAAAAGCCGAGAAAAAAAAAAACCACCAAAAGAACCCATTTCCAAGGGGAGCCCTATTGATCCATGATCACCCATGTAATCTTTGATTTGATAGGAAATAATTCGCAAAGTTAAGTCGTGACATATCTATGGTTCGGAATTAGGATGAAACACTTACCTGTGCGAGATTGATACACTTTGAGTGGATTTCTTCTATTTTTGTCGAACCCAATGTTTCCTCTAAATGGTCATTTAGAAACGAAATGCTAACATCCAAAATCTCATTTATGGTTATGGGAGATTTCATCAGCAGACTCTCCTTCCCCGGTAGACGCATTGTTTTTCACTCAAAAAAGCATATGCTGCTCTAAATCAGTTGGAATATTTGTCTCTTTGCTAAAGCATGTTTGCATTTTAGTGGAGAAAACACCGAGACTTTTTCAAGTCTCACAAGTTATCCAGAACTACGTAGGTCTGAGTTCCTCATTGGAGGATACGTAGGAGCAAGAGCCTTGCTTTTGTCGGCCGCCCCATAATCTTTGTCATACTGACCCTGAGGTCATGTGACGTGCACCCTTGTATCATCCAGAGGCGGCGGGCCCGATGATACGCGGAGATACCTTACGGTTATTCGCACCCTTTTGTCATCCAGAGGCGGCGGGCCCGATGACAAGCAGAGACCAAGTTTGGTCATTCTGCACCCTTGTATCATCCAGAGGCGGCGTAGGTCTGAGTTCCTCATTGGAGGATACGTAGGAGCAAGAGCCTTGCTTTTGTCGGCCGCCCCATAATCTTTGTCATACTGACCCTGAGGTCATGTGACGTGCACCCTTGTATCATCCAGAGGCGGCGGGCCCGATGATACGCGGAGATACCTTACGGTTATTCGCACCCTTTTGTCATCCAGAGGCGGCGGGCCCGATGACAAGCAGAGACCAAGTTTGGTCATTCTGCACCCTTGTATCATCCAGAGGCGGCGGGCCCGATGATACGCGGAGATACCTTACGGTTATTCGCACCCATTTGTCATCCAGAGGCGGCGGGCCCGATGACAAGCAGAGACCAAGTTTGGTCATTCTGCACCCTTGTATCATCCAGAGGCGGCGGGCCCAATGATACGCGGAAATACCCGAGTGGTTATCCGTATAAACATTCTTTTGCTATCTGTAAGACAGAACGCTTGATAGCATGCAGAGGCTGACATAGTCTTCTGCACCTTTTGTTCCTCCGGGAACAACAAGTCATTTACATGCGGAAATTTCATGGTCGCCCGCGACTCTCGTCAACCGAGAGGAGCGAAATTAGTGTCATACACTGATTTTCGGGGACCTTTGCTTGATGACATGCGACCATTCTTTGGTCCTTGTGAGGTGCTTGGCACCCATCATTAGGCAATTTGTGAAATTTTGGGAACAACAAGTCATTTGCATGTGGAGATTTTATGGTCACCTGCGACTCTCGTCAAATCGAGAGGAACGAAATTAGTGTCTTATCTTTACTTTCCTTTTATCTCCAATAAAAGACAAGTAAAGAGGGGCAACTGTCATACCCTAATTTCGTCCGGGGACCTTTGCTCGATGACGTGCGACCATTCTTTGGTCCTCGTGAGGTGCTTGGCACCCATCATTAGGCAATTTGTGAAATTCCAGGACATGCCGAAAAACCAAAAAAATATTGATGCACAATCCGTAAGTTTCCGTGACACACCGGAAATCAAATGGAAGCATCGTTGCATATTTAAGTGAGGTTCCGTAACATTCCGTAAGTCAAAAAGGGGATGATTACGTAATCCGCAAGGTTCCGTAACATTACGGAAAGAAAACAAGTATCGTTACGAAATTCGTAAGTTTCCGTAACTTTACGAAAAAAGAATCACCAAAAAACAGCAGAGGGGGGTGTACTTAGTAAAAATGGGGGTGCAAATAGCACCCAGGCCCATTTGGGCCCTCCAGAAGATTCCTCCAGAAGGCGGTTGCTTCTGGAGGAAGCAACCCTGCTCGCCTGGGCGAGCTGGGCGGCAACCACCTCCCCTATTTTGCTATAAATAGGGGAGGAAGTGAAGAAGGAAGGGGTTCAGCCCCTGAGGCACTTCTCTCTCTTTCGAATTTGCTTGGAAAAATTGTTTCCGTGAAGAAAATCTAAGCCGAGGCGCTTCCGAAACGTTTCCGTAACGTTTTCCGTGAGGAATCTCGCAAAGGTTTCAACCGTTCTTCGACGTTCTTCATTCGTTCTTCATCGTTCTTCGATCTTCAACGGGTAAGTACCTCGAACCAAGCTTTTCGATTCATTCTATGTACCCGTAGTGGTCCACATTGTGTTTCGTGCATTTTTATTCTCATTTTGTTTACTTTTTATACCCCCTGTTGACGTGCTTAAGCCATTTTACTTAAGTCATTTCTCGCTTAACTTAAAAATAAAATAAATTTCCACCGAACGTTTGAATTGTATTATCCATTAACTTCGGTTAAAATAAATTCCGACCGTTCGGTCGTGCCGTAACCACGTTGGAAGTCAAAAAGAGGTAAAAAATAATATAATAATCAAAAAGACATCTTTTAGTAAAATAAAGCGGAAAATCAATCGAACGTTTTCTCTTTGGGATTTCTCATTCTTAATCGAATTGATTAATAACTAAAGTGAAACTAAAGGCTAAAATCAATTCGCCTAGTCAAGCTCGTCCACAAAAATAGGCTTTTGAAGTTTGTCATTTCAATTTCTCACTAAGTAAAATGGATCATTTTTAAGGTCCAACGCCTTAAAATGATCACCACTTAAGTAAAAAAGAATCACTTGATAAAAAAGAACTACGTAGGTCTGATTTTCTCATCCCAAATTGAGGAATACGTAGGAGCAAAGGGAAACACCCTTGTCGACCACAAAAAAGGGAAAAATATAAAAAGGGTATAAAAGGATATAAGGACATAAAAAGGGACGTAAAAATCAAAGTCATGTTTGCACATTCGATTAAAGGCTGCCGTCCCTTGGGGCAGACGTGTGGGGTGCTAATACCTTCCCCGTGCGTAAATACAACTCCCGAACCTTTCACTTAAAAGTTCGTAGATCGCGTCTTTTCCGGTTTTTCCGACGTTTTCCTCAAATAAACGTTGGTGGCGACTCCGCGCGTATTCCTTTCGTGGAACACGCATCCCGCGAGTCTCGCGTCGCCCTCCCGCCGAAGGGTAGGTTGCGACAAAAGGTCCCCGGACGAAAATTAGTGTATGACACTAATTTCGCTCCTCTCAGTTGACGACAGTCGCGGGTGACCATGACTTGTCATTCCTGGAATTTCACAAATTTCCTAATGATGGGTGCCAAGCACCTCACAAGGACCAAAGAAAGGTCGCATGTCATCAAGCAAAGGTCCCCGGACGAAAATTAGTGTATGACACTAATTTCGCTCCTCTCGGTTGACGAGAGTCGCGGGTGACCATGACTTGTCGTTCCTGGAATTTCACAAATTGCCTAATGATGGGTGCCAAGCACCTCACAAGGACCAAAGAAAGGTCGCATGTCATCAAGCAAAGGTCCCCGGATGAAAATTAGTGTATGACACTAATTTCACTCCTCTCGGTTGACGAGAGTCGCGGGTGACCATGACTTGTCGTTCCTGGAATTTCACAAATTGCCTAATGATGGGTGCCAAGCACCTCACAAGGACCAAAGAAAGGTCGCATGTCATCAAGCAAAAGTCCCCGGACGAAAATTAGTGTATGACACTAATTTCGCTCCTCTCGGTTGACGAGAGTCGCGGGTGACCATAAAATTTCCGCATGTAAATTACTTGTTGATCCCGGAGGAACAAAAGGTGCAGAAGACTATGTCAGTCTCTGCATGCTATCAAGCGTTCTGTCTTACAGATAGCAAAAGAATGTTTATACGGATAACCACTCGGGTATTTCCGCGTATCATCGGGCCCGCCGCCTCTAGATGACACAAGGGTGCGGATAACCGTAAGGATCATGAGCAACTAGGTGCGTCCTACTATAAAAAGTGATCAAATAGCAGGCAGAAATTTAAAAGGTACTAGGTTGCCTCCTAGTAGCGCTTCTTTAACGTCTTGAGCTGGATGCCTTATGACTTGTCGGTCACTGACCTAGTACTTTGCTTACCTTTGGCTTTGGACTTGGTCGCCTATTGGTCGGCCATGTGGTGTAGGCAATACTCAAACCTTTTTGTGGATGAGCAGAGGTGAACTCTAGAGGTGATGGTGGTGCGTCTGTTGCCCGCTGCCGGCCATCGCCAGGCTGCTGTGGTGTTTCGCCCTGCGCCTGCCTGGAAACGCAGAACTTCTTGATGAAAGCTCGATTGGTAGGGGGGACCTGATGACCTTGCTGGGGGCGACAGGCACTCCCTAGAACTGACAGAGACCCGTATTTAGAGCTGGCAACTCCAAGACCCTGTTGGCCTTCTTCTGGTCCACTAGGTGTCTTGCGGGCACAATCCCTGCAAACAATAGATGACATCAGAAATCAGTTGGGGGAGGTGCATACTTACCTATGCCACGACGACATGAACTTGCTGGGGGGAACGGGCGCCCTGTAGGGCCGACAGAGGCCCGTAACCAGAGCTGGAAACCCCAGGGCCCTGTTGGACTTCTTCAGGTCCACTGGGTGTCTTTGTGGGTGCGATCCCTGCAAACAATAGATGGTATCAGAAATCAGTTCAACCATATGCATACTTACCCATGTCGGGACGACACAGACCAACTGATACTTTTGCAGGGGGAGATTGGCATTGCGGTTGCTGGGCAGAATGTTGCTAAGTAGCAATGTCATCTATATCTGTGTAAGAGTGGTCATGTTGGTGCGCATGATCCGCACTCGTCTCTTTGCAGCGGCACGGGTGAAATCTTGCCCCGGTATGCATAGTAGCTGTGTGATAGCCTCCCTTTCTGGTTGTGCTCGCACAGTTGGCCGTCCTCCAATATCAGGGGGTGGCCCAGGAACCGTTAAAAAGAAACTACTGGTCCCTTAACCGGGAGTGCAACTCTTGGTTAAGCATTTAAGGATAGAGGACCTTAAATTCTCTTAAGGTGCGGATGTGGAGCACACTGAAAATGAGGACACGTAGCCCTCTAAAGGTGAGGGCGTGCAACCCTCTCAAGGCGAGGATGTATAGTCCTCTGGAGGTGAGGGCGTGTAGTCCTCTCAAGGTGAGGGCGTGCAGCCCTCTGTTGGCGAGGACGTGTAGTCCTCTAAAGGTGAAGGCGTGTAGCCCTCTGTTGGCGAGGACATGTAGTCCTCTAAAGGTGAGGGCGTGTAGCCCTACGAAGGTGAGGACATGCAGTCCTCTGATGGCGAGGGCGTGTAGCCCTCTGAAGGTGAGGACGTGTGGTCCTCTAAAGGTGAGGGCGTGTAGCCCTACGAA
Organism: Glycine max; assembly: GCF_000004515.6. NCBI lineage: Eukaryota > Viridiplantae > Streptophyta > Magnoliopsida > Fabales > Fabaceae > Glycine > Glycine max. The sequence goes on along the minus strand of NC_038245.2, from coordinate 28,450,210 downwards.
GGTGAGGACATGTAGTCCTCTGAAGGTGAGGGTAACTAGTACCCAAGGCAAGGGCGAGTAGCCCTCTCAAGGCGAGGACGTGTAGTCCTCTGGAGGTGAGGGCGTGCAGCCCTCTGATGGTGAGGACATGTAGTCCTCTCAAGGCGAGGACGTGTAGTCCTCTGGAGGTGAGGGCGTGCAGCCCTCTGATGGTGAGGACATGTAGTCCTCTCAAGGCGAGGACGTTTAGTCCTCTCAAGGTGAGGACGTGCAGTCCTCTGAAGGCGAGGATGTGTAGTCCTCTAAAGGTGAGGGCATGTAGCCCTACGAAGGTGAGGACATGTAGTCCTCTGAAGGTGAGGGTAACTAGTACCCAAGGCGAGGGCGGGTAGCCCTCTCAAGGCGAGGACGTGTAGTCCTCTGGAGGTGAGGGCGTGCAGCCCTCTGATGGTGAGGACATGTAGTCCTCTCAAGGCGAGGACGTGTAGTCCTCTCAAGGCGAGGACGTGTAGTCCTCTCAAGGCGAGGACGTGTAGTCCTCTCAAGGCGAGGACGTGTAGTCCTCTCAAGGTGAGGACGTGGAGTCCTCTGAAGGCGAGGATGTGTAGTCCTCTAAAGGTGAGGGCGTGCAACCCTCTGTTGGCGAGGACGTGTAGTCCTCTAAAGGTGAGGGCGTGTAGCCCTACGTTGGCGAGGACGTGTAGTCCTCTCAAGGTGAGGGCGTGCAGCCCTCTGTTGGCGAGGACGTGTAGTCCTCTAAAGGTGAGGGCGTGTAGCCCTACGAAGGTGAGGACATGCAGTCCTCTGATGGCGAGGGCGTGTAACCCTCTGAAGGTGAGGACAGGCAGTCCTCTGATGGCGAGGGCGTGTAGCCCTCTAAAGGTGAGGACACGCAGTCCTCTGATGGCGAGGGCGTGTAGCCCTCTGAAGGTGAGGACATGTAGTCCTCTGAAAGTGAGGACACACAGTCCTCTTAAGGTGAGGGCGTGCAGCCCTCTGTTGGCGAGGAGTGTAGTCCTCTGAAGACCAGGGTACTAGTACCCGAGGGTCCATCCTTATGAGAAAGCAAGAGATCGACTCATCGAGAGAGCCGGTCATCCCAAATTCAAAAGATTTGGACATTTAGATGTAGGGAATCTATGTAGTTAACATGATTTTGAGGGATGCAAATGCATGCAACCTTTGTTGTGAAATTTGGGTAAATGCAGACTTTATATGAAACAATGCAATGTAATGGAAAGTTGTACAATGTTCATGGCATTCTTTCCCTATTTTGTGATTTTGATTTGATTTTTTTTTTTTGGAAAACACAGATTGACTGCCCTTTTGAAAAAGGTGATAATTCATGCAACCTCATCCTATCTTTTTGCAAATCTCTCCGGGAACTCCCTCAGAGTGTATGTTCTTTTTGATTTAGTCACTTGACCATTTTGGAGTGACGCCAATGGAGTCGTTTGATGTTTAATCAATCCATTGAAATCCTAGGGTTTGTCCCCTTTTTTTTTGTTAAAAACATCGATGGGTGAGAACTTTTGATCGGCCCCTATGTTCACTTGAGGCTCATGCACGGTGCCCCTCATTGCCCCAGTGTAAGGCTTTGAGGTACCAATCGTTGTCTTTCGTCATGACCTTGTAGCTGGGAACCTATTGAGTGAGAACTTCTAATCTGCCCCTAGGTTCGTTTAAGGTTTATGCATGGGGCCTTTCATTGCCCCAGTGTAGGGCTTAGAGGTACCAATTGTTGTCTTGTTTTCACAACCTCGTAGTGAGGAAGAATGAAAGACGCAATTGATTCTTGCAAAAAGAATTTTCCAAGGACGAGAAATAGTTGAAGGATCTTTCAGTTGATGGATTAAGTCAAATGACTCCTATGTAGAAGCAAGATGTTTTGATGTCTTGATGATGCTAAAGGATCAAGTGCTTCTAAGTTTTATTCAAGACAAGAATCCAAGAAAATCAAGATATATGATCAAGTTTGATCTCTTAGAATCTTTAGGAAGAAGTTTCCAAATTGAAACAAACAAAAGGTTTGACCAAAGAATTCTATCATTTCAAATTGAGATTTGCTCTCTGGTAATCGATTACCAGCAGTTGAAAATGTTTTAATTCAAATTTTTAAAACCTGTAATCGATTACATAAGTCTTGTAATTGATTACCAGAGGGGATTTTCAAAAAATAATTTCCAAGAGACATATCTATTCAAATGTTTTATGAACGGCCATTCAAATGTTTTAAAGAGAGTTTTCATTGCCCAAACAGTTTTATCCTCTCGAAAGATCAAGAGTTTTTCTGAACTGAAATGTCTTATCCTCTCAAAAAGATTCCTTGGTCAACCACTTGCATATTCAATAAGGAATTTTTGATTGATCTTCATTTTACAATCTACCTCTTTTACGAGAGACCTCTTCTTCTCTTCTTCTTATTTCTGAAAAGGGATTAAGAGACCGTGGGTCTCTTGTTGTAGAGGATTCCTGAACACAACGGAAGGGTTATCCCTGTGTGCATTGTTAATCCGAAAAGAGAGAGTGATAGTTCAATTGGGGAATAGTCTTTGCATCTTAATTCAACCCCCCTTTTTCTTAAGGTAACTGAGGCCATTTGTCCAACATCCTATTCTTGATAACTCACTTCTCTCTAAAAAGACAAAATGAGGTCACATGAACGTCTATATTTTTACTTGAAAACACAGTCAATCAAATGCCTTTTTTATTTTTTATTTTGAAAATTATTTTTTTTTTGAAACTTATTTTTTTTGAACTTTGCTCATTGTTTTACGGCACCCCCACCAACGTGCAAGATGAGCAATCTCTGATTGAACGGTGTCATACCCTAATTTCGTCCGGGAACCTTTGCTCGATGACGTGCGACCATTCTTTGGTCCTCGTGAGGTGCTTGGCACCCATCATTAGGCAATTTGTGAAATTCCAGGACATGCCGAAAAACCAAAAAAATATTGATGCACAATCCGTAAGTTTCCGTGACACACCGGAAATCAAATGGAAGCATCGTTGCATAATTAAGTGAGGTTCCGTAACATTCCGTAAGTCAAAAAGGGGATGATTATGTAATCCGCAAGGTTCCGTAACATTACGGAAAGAAAACAAGTATCGTTACGAAATTCGTAAGTTTCCGTAACTTTACGGAAAAAGAATCACCAAAAAACAGCAGAGGGGGGTGTACTTAGTAAAAATGGGGGTGCAAATAGCACCCAGGCCCACTTGGGCCCTCCGGAATATTCCTCCAGAAGGCGGTTGCTTCTGGAGGAAGCAACCCTGCTCGCCTGGGCGAGCTGAGCTCGCCTGGGCGAGCTGGGCGGCAACCACCTCCCCTATTTTGCTATAAATAGGGGAGGAAGTGAAGAAGAAAAGGGTTCAGCCCCTTAGGCACTTCTCTCTCTTTCGAATTTGCTTGGAAAAATTGTTTCCGTGAAGAAAATCTAAGCCAAGGCGCTTCCGAAACGTTTCCGTAACGTTTTCCGTGAGGAATTTCGCAAAGATTTCAACCGTTCTTCGACGTTCTTCATTCGTTCTTCATCGTTCTTCGATCTTCAACGGGTAAGTACCTCGAACCAAGCTTTTCGATTCATTCTATGTGCCCGTGGTGGTCCACATTGTGTTTCGTGCATTTTTATTCTCGTTTTGTTTACTTTTTATACCCCCTGTTGACGTGCTTAAGCCATTTTACTTAAGTCATTTCTCGCTTAACTTAAAAATAAAATAAATTTCCACCAAACGTTTGAATTGTATTATCCGTTAACTTTGGTTAAAATGAATTCCGACCGTTCGGTCGTGCCGTAACCACGTTGGAAATCAAAAAGAGGTAAAAAATAATATAATAATCAAAAAGACATCTTTTAGTAAAATAAAGCGGAAAATCAAGTGGACGTTTTCTCTTTGGGATTTCTCATTCTTAATCGAATTGATTAATAACTAAAGTGAAACTAAAGGCTAAAATCAATTCGCCTAGTCAAGCTCGTCCATAAAAAATAGGCTTTTGAAGTTTGTCATTTCATTTCCTCATTAAGTAAAATGGATCATTTTTAAGGTCCAACGCCTTAAAATGATCACCTCCTAAAGTAAAAAAGAATCACTTGATAAAAAAGAACTACGTAGGTCTGATTTTCTCATCCCAAATTGAGGAATACGTAGGAGCAAAGGGAAACACCCTTGTCGACCACAAAAAAGGGGAAAATATAAAAAGGGTATAAAAGGATATAAGGACATAATAAGGAACGTAAAAATCAAAGTCATGTTTGCACATTCGATTAAAGGCTGCCGTCCCTTGGGGCGGACGTGTGGGGTGCTAATACCTTCCCCGTGCGTAAATACAACTCCCGAACCTTTCACTTAAAAGTTCGTAGATCGCGTCTTTTCCGGTTTTTCTGACGTTTTCCTCAAATAAACGTTGGTGGCGACTCCGCGCGTATTCCTTTCGTGGAACACGCATCCCGCGAGTCTCGCATCGCCCTCCCGCCGAAGGGTAGGTTGCGACAGTTGGCGACTCCACTGGGGACTGTTTTTTAGAGAGTTAGGCCATTTAATTTTGTGCAATGTTTTACCGTGACTTACCCCTTTGTTGGTTTCCTTTCATTATGTTCTTGTGTATATAAACTCTTCGTTGCTTTTAGTGCGTTTTAAATGTATGCATGAAGTAAATATTTATTCATTTGATGCACACAAACACCAACACTATTTGCACACACTGTGAGTGAAAAAAGGGCCCTATACCCGGGTTCATGGGAGCATAAGGAGTGGAGGTGAATCTGTGATCATGCTAGGTCTCCGACTTGCTTGATTACAGTGAACCCTCATCTAGAGCTTTTCTCTTTGAAAACCTATTGTTGCTAGTAGTCCCTACTGCTACAATATGTTCTTCAAAAGGGGATGATACCTCTAGAAACCATCAAGAGAGATATAACTACCTTGGGGATTATTGCTACAAGCCTAGTTAGTTCTCTCCCTTATAGGTCCCTTAAATAGGGGCACGAAGCAAACACGCTGCGTGCCATTTTTCACACTGCCATGCATGAGTATCATATACCCTTTTGCTTATGTTCGGTAAATATTGTCATACTGTGCACATTCCCGCATTGTGTCTTTTGCATAGGCATTGCATATGGGTTCTGTCTTGATCCCTACTTTAGCAAACCAACGAAGGGTCCGTGTCACCGTTTTAAATACATACGTTGGGGCACTTTGCTACCCCTAGACGTTTTATCTAAGAAGGAGACAGTTTCTCGGGCTCCCGTATTCGTAAATTGCATCTGTGTCATATGCATTTCTTCATGCATTCATCCATTCTACCCATGATAGATGTCGGAGTTTTGATTCACCCTAGATTTTATTTCACTTTAGTAAAACATGGGATCAAGTCAAAAGCCTTCGTTTAAAAAGAGGTTCTATCAAGTCAAAATCAAGAGCTTAGAGGTCACCAGTTTACGAAAGTTGGGGCAATTAATGGGTCAACTTCAACGGCAAGCCTTCCGCAAAGCCTATGGTAAGCATTTGGGACCTAGCTAGGGTAGAAGTCTCCATGGAACCAATTGCCTCCCTCGCCCAGTATTATGATCAGCCGTTGAGGTGCTTCATCTTTGGGGACTTCCAGCTATCACCAATGGTGGAAGAATTTGAAGAGATCCTAGGATGTCCTCTAAGGGGAAGGAAACCATACCTCTTCTCAGGGTTCTACCCCTCATTGGCCAGAATTTCTAAAAAAGTCCAAATCTCGGCGCAGGAATTAGACCGCCAAAGGCAAGTCGAAAATGGGGTGGTCGGAATACCGAGAAAATATTTGGAGGTAAAAGCAAGAATCTTGGCAGATAAAGGCGAGTGGACCCCATTCATAGATATTCTCACACTGTTGATTTTCGAGGGAGTCCTCTTTCCAAATGTGGATGGGTTGGTGGACCTGGCAGCGATCGACGTTTTTCTCGCCTATCATAACCACAAGGAAAGTCCGGTTGTTGCTATGCTAGCCGACCTATATGACACCTTCGACCGAAGATGTGAAGAAAGCAATGCAAGGATTGTTTGCTGTACTCCAGCTCTCTATGTGGGGCTGGTTTCACACCTTTTTCTCCAAGAAGGCAGGCCCGCCTATCCGCTACAAGGTTACCGCTCGTGCTTCGAAAAAGGAAAAGCGAATTGGGACCAACTCTTGGCTAGCATGGGGGGGCGTCTGTTAATTGGTTCCCTCGCTAGAAGGAAGGAAGAATCAAGATTCTATCTTCATGCGAAGGATGTCCAAATGTTCCCTTGATGGGAACAAGGGGTTGTATTAATTATAATCTCGTTCTCGCCATAAGACAGCTTGGCTACCCCATGAGAGGAGCGCCATTAGACGAAAGCATCACGCCTTTCATTACACGGGGTTTCAGTGACCCCAATGCAAAGGTACTCCAAGGAGTTCGCAAGGCATGGGATGCGGCGTGAAGAAAGGACAGAGAGCTTAGGGGAAGCAGTAATGGGATCATCGGCGGCTATCATAAGTGGCTGAGAGTCCGGACACAAGGATTGGATTGGCTCCCAAATCTAAAGACTGTGGGAGACAATGAGGTTAAAGCTTCGGAAGAAAGTGATGAGGTACAAGCCCTAAAGGCAAAGCTTGAAAGAGCCCGAGTAGTCAAAGAGAAGTTCAAGTCCATAGCCATCAAAGTCTGAAGAGAGTATGATGAACTAAGGGACGTCAATATGGCCACCGATGAAGCCTTGGAATGAGAAACCAAGAAGGCCCGAAAGGAAGAACACGACCAAAACAAGTTTTGAGGGGCTTTATAGGGCAGCAATAGCGAGCTCAAACTCCGAAGAGGTGAAAGGAATCATCACGGGTCAAAGGCATGATCTGGAAGGACGAGCTAAAGGCTTGCCTTAGGTCGAAAAGAAATTTGTCCCAACGGTTAAAGTGAGACTGAAGGGAATATGTGGGCCATCATCGATGAGTGCAAAGAGAAGCTAAATCTAGCGGCGACTCACGAGCAAAGGCTAGAGGATGAGTACGCCAAGATATCAGCAGAAAGCGAAGCAAGGGAGAGGGTAATTGATTCATGGCACCAAGAGGCAACAATGTGGACGGACCGATTTGCTCTTACTTTGAACAGGAGTCAAGAACTTCCCCGATTGCTAGCCAAGGCCAAAGCAATGGCGGACACCTACTCCGCCCCCAAGAAGATCCACGGACTTCTCAGCTATTGTCAACATGTGATAGACTTAATGGACCATATGATTAGAAACCGCTAGGAAGTTTGTATTGTCGCTCAGATCTTGACTAGTTATAACTTTTTGAATAAAATGAGTTTATCCCACGTTTTTACTCCAAAAATCAGGAATCAAGTCACTCCCGCATTTTATCTCTAGCATGCATTGTATGTTGGTCTCGTCCTTTGTCACGGGAAGCCGGAAGGTCCATATCACCTTCTTAATTGTACACATGGGGCACTGCGCCCCCAAATGCGCAAGTAAGAAGAGATAATTTTCTGGGCTCTCGTGTCCGTAAAATGCATTCATATCATGCATCGCATAAGCATCTCTTCATAACATCATAATGGACATATCCTGCATTTGTCCGTTATCATATTCCAGCCTCACATTTTGCATGAGTCATGGCATCATCATGCATATGCGTTCAACAAACTTTTTGATCTGCAAAATTGCATACCATTTGTTTTCATGTTTGCTCATCCTTGCGTTTTCCTCTACAAAACAAAAACAAAAAGGGGGAAGCGTGAAACTTCACACTACATTCTTAGTTTCATGTGTTAGGCACCACGAGCCAACCATGTTGGGATCATAAACCCGTTTCACTTAAAAACAAAATAATTGAACATGGTACCTAATGCATGGTTAACTAGGAAATGGTGTTTCTTCGGGCATCTCAATTTCATAATTACATTTTCCGTGCATAAGCTTAAAGTATGCCCGAGTCATTCATCCCTATGAGATGTTGTTGAAGTATTGGCGATCAGAATTGCCATTCCTTGGATTATAGGGTTGAACCAAGCTCATGCTTTTACAAAAAGGTTCATCAAGTCAAGTTGAAATATGGAAGTAACCGTCTTGCAAAATTGGGGCAAAAGATGAATCGAGTCACATCACTGCTTCATCTACTGCCAAACATATTTAGGATTGTTGATGTCCTTGTTACTTCCAGTTTCACTTTGACAAAGATGTCATGGACCATGTTGAAAATCTAAATTGATTCAACCCCATATCCTGCGTAAAAATTCGCAATACTTCAATTGTACACCATTCGCATACATCCATGCTTTTCATTGGTTGCATTGCTCATTGCATTCTTTCCTTGAAAAATAAAATAAAATAAAAAATGAACTTAATCATTGTTATCAAAAGGAAAAGGACACGCTTTACGACGCCCTTACCGAACTCGTGCTAGAGCTAGAGTAATGGGTGAAGCAGAGGAGGTGCAAGAGAAGATGAAGGCCGACATGGAGGCCATGAAAGAGCAAATGGCCACAATGATGGAGGCCATGAAGAGCACTGAAGGGCAAGCAGTTGGTGGTATACCCTTTGAAAACACTTTGGAGGGCCCTCAGTTTCGCCCACAACCACAACCATTGCATTTTGCGGTGGGAAGAGCCCCTCCTGCTATGGCCGAAAAGGGAAAGGCGGATCATCTAAAGGAAAGGCTCAGGGCCATTGAAGGAGGTGAAGATTATGCCTTTGCTAACCTAGAAAAGTTGTTCCTAATACCCAAACATGGTCATTCCCAAGTTCAAGGTGCTGGACTTTGACAAGTACAAGGGGACTACTTGTCTCAAGAACCATCTAAAGATGTATTGTCAGAAGATGGGGGAATACGCAAAAGATGAGGAATTGCTGATACATTCCTCCCAAGAAAGTCTTACTAGGGTAGCTGTTACCTGGTACACTAACTTGGAACCTTCCCGAGTCCATTCTTGGAAGGACCTAATGGTTTCCTTTGTTAGAGAGTATCAGTACAATTCTGATGTGGCTCTGAATAAGATGCAACTACAGAACATGTGCAAAAAGGGGGCACAAATCTTTCAAAGAATACACCCAAAGATGGAGAGACTTGGCAACTCAAGTAGCACCCCCAATAACAGAGAAAGAGATTATCACAATGATAGTAGACACGTGACCGGTGTTCTACTATGAAAAATGGTGGGTTACACACCTTCAAGTTTTATAGATTTGGTCTTCGCCAGCAAAAGGATCGAAGTGGGTCTGAAAAGAGGCAAATTTAATCATCCTGCTTGGACGAATGAGAAAACTGGGGCAAATGAAGAGGGTGAGAAAGAAGGAGAAACCCATGCTGTGACTGCCATTCCTATACGACCAAGTTTCCCACCAAACCCAACAATGTCATTACTCAGTCAATAACAAACCTCCTCCTTACCCACCACCCAGTTATCCACAAAGGCCATCCCTAAATCAACCACAAAGCCTGTCTACCGCACTTCCAATGACGAAGACCACCTTTAGCACAAACCAAAAAAAACACCAACAAAAAGGAATTTTGCAGCAAAAAGCCTGTAGGGTTCACCCCAAATTCCGTTGTCATATGCTAAACTTGATCCCATATCTACTTGATAATTCAATGGTAGCCATAACCCTAGCCAAGGTTCATCAACCTCCATTTCTCCGAGAATACGACTCGAACGCAACGTGTGCTTGTCACGGAGAAGCCCCGGGGCGTTCCATTGAGCATTGTAGGGCTCTAAAGCGTAAGGTGCAAGGTCTAATTGATACGGGCTGGCTGAAATTTGAGGAGAATCGCTTGTTGAATCCTAACATTAACAAGCAACACCATACATGGGGCAATTCTGGAAGCTGTTGTTATGACTCATCAGGATTTTCAAGTTTATGCCATAAACCACAGTTACAATGTTAAAAGATATAGATAAAATGGACATCCTCTCACGAACACATCTTTGCTTATTCAACTTCCACCGGAATGTGAGTGTAAGCCATTGGTCTGTTTGCTCAAGCAACCTGCACTCCTGGGTGTTGACTTCCAAGACCGTTCAATCAGAGATTACTCATCTTGCACGTTGGTGGGGGTGCCGTAAAACAACGAGCAAAGTTCAAAACAAATAAGTTTCAAAATAAAAAATAAAAAGGCATTTGATTGACTGTGTTTTCAAGTAAAAATATAGACGTTCATGTGACCTCATTTTGTCTTTTTAGAGAGAAGTGAGTTATCAAGAATAGGATGTTGGACAAATGGCCTCAGTTACCTTGAGAAGAAGAGGGGATTGAATTAAGATATGAATATTATTCCCCAATTAAACTTTCACTCTCTCTTTTCGGATTAACAATGCATATAGGGACAACCCTTCCCTTGTGTTCAAGAATCCTCTACTACAAGAGACCCACGGTCTCTTAATCCCTTTTCAGAAATAAGAAGAAGAAATCTCTCTTAAAAGGGATAGATTGTACAATGAAGACCAATCAAAATTCATTATTGAATATGCAAGTGGTTGACCAAGGAATCTTTTTGAGAGGATAAGACATTTCAGTTCAGAAAAACTCTTGATCTTTCGAGAGGATAAAACTGTTTGGGCAATGAAAACTCTCTTTAAAACATTTGAATGGCCGTTCATAAAACATTTGAATAGATATGTCTCTTTTTCTGAAAATCCCCTCTGGTAATCGATTACAAGACTTGTGCAAACGATTACAAATTTTAAAATTTTCAAAAAAAAAAAAAAAACTGTTGGTAATCAATTACCATCCATGTGTAATCGATTACACATTATAAATTTTGAGTTCAAATTTCTAGTGACTGTTATAAACATTTTCAGCTGCTGGTAATCGATTACCAGAGAGCAAATCTCAATTTGAAATGATAGAATTCTTTGGTCAAACCTCTCGTTTTTCAATTTGGAAACTTCTTCCTAAAGATTCTAGAGATCAACTTGATCATATATCTTGATTTTCTTGGATTCTTGTCTTGAATAAAACTTGGAAGCACTTGATCCTTTGGCATCATCAAAACATCAAAACATCTTGCTTCTACATAGGGGTCATTTGACTTAATCCATCAAAAAATCCTTCAACTATTTCTCGTCCTTGGAAAAATTCTTTTTGCAAGAATCAACTGCTTCTTTCATTCTTCCTCACTACGAGGCTATGAAAACAAGACAATGATGGTTACCTCATAGCCCTACACTGGGGCAATGAAAGGCACCATGCATAAACCTCAAGCGAACCTAAGGGCAGATTAGAAGTTCTCACCCAGTAGGTTCCCAGCTACAAGGTCATCACGAAAGGTAACGATTGGTACTTCAAAGCCTTACACTGGGGCAATAAGGGGCACCGTGCATGAGCCTCAAGTGAACATAGGGGCCGATCAAAAGTTCTCACCCATCGATGTTTTTAACAAAAAAAGGGAGGACAAACCCTAGGATTTCAATGGATTGATTAAACATTAAATAACTCCATTGCCGTCACTCCAAAATGGTCAAATGACTAAATCAAACAGAACACACACTCTGAGGGAGTTCTCGGAGAGATTTGCAAAAGATAGGATAAGGTTGCATGGACTATCACCTCTTTCAAAAGGATAGTCAATTTGTGTTTTCCAAAAAAAAAAAAAAAAAAAAAAATCAAATCAAAATCAAAATCAAAATCACAAAACAAGGAAAGAATGACATGAACATTGTACAAACTTTCCATTTCATTGCATTATTTCATATGAAGTCCGCATTTACCAAATTTCACAACAAAGGTTGCATGCATCTGCATCCCTAAAAATCATGTTGACTACATAGATTCCCTACATCTAAATGTCCAAATCTTTTGAATTTAGGATGACCGGCTCTCTCGATGAGTCGATCCCTTGCTTTCTCATAAGGATGGACCCTTGGGTACTAGTACCCTCGTCTCCAGAGGACTATACGTCCTCGCCTTGAGAGGACTACATGTCCTCGCCTTGAGAGGGCTACACGCCCTCACCTTGGGTACTAGTTACCCTCACCGTTGAGAGGACTACACGTCCTCGCCTTGAGAGGACTACACGTCCTCACCATCAGAGGGCTGCACGCCCTTACCACCAGAGGACTACATGTCCTCGCCTTGAGGGGGCTACACGCCCTCACCTTGGGTACTAGTTACCCTCACCGTTGAGAGGACTACACGTCCTCGCCTTGAGAGGACTACACGTCCTCACCATCAGAGGGCTGCACGCCCTTACCTCCAGAGGACTACATGTCCTCGCCTTGAGAGGGCTACACGCCCTCACCTTGGGTACTAGTTACCCTCACCGTCAGAGGACTACACGTCCTCTCCTTGAGAGGACTACACGTCCTCACCACCAGAGGGCTGCACGCCCTCACCTCCAGAGGACTATAAGTCCTCGCCTTGAGAGGGCTACACGCCCTCACCTTGGGTACTTGTACCTATCATTTTTAGAGGACTACACGTCCTCGCCAACAGAGGGCTGCACGCCCTCACCTTCAGAGGACTACATGTCCTCGCCTTGAGAGGGCTACACGCCCTCACCTTGGGTACTAGTTACCCTCACCGTCAGAGGACTACACGTCCTCGCCTTGAGAGGACTACACGTCCTCATCACCAGAGGGCTGCACGCCCTTACCTCCAGAGGACTACATGTCCTCGCCTTGAGAGGGCTACACGCCCTCACCTTGGGTACTAGTTACCCTCACCGTCAGAGGACTACACGTCCTCGCCTTGAGAGGACTACACGTCCTCACCACCAGAGGGCTGCACGCCCTTACCTCCAGAGGACTACATGTCCTCGCCTTGAGAGGGCTACACGCCCTCACCTTGGGTACTAGTTACCCTCACCGTCAGAGGACTACACGTCCTCGCCTTGAGAGGACTACACGTCCTCACCACCAGAGGGCTGCACGCCCTCACCTCCAGAGGACTATAAGTCCTCGCCTTGAGAGGGCTACACGCCCTCACCTTGGGTACTAGTTACCTTCACCTTCAGAGGACTACACGTCCTCGCCTTCAAAGGGTCATGTACCTTCAACTTCAGAGGACTACACGTCCTCGCCGTCAAAGGGTCATGTGCCTTCACCTTTGTAGGGCTACACGCCCTCACCTTCAGAGGACTACACGTCCTCACCTTTAGAGGACTACACGTCCTCGCCATCAAAGGACTACATGTTCCCCATTTTCAAAGGGGAGCATGCCTTCACCTTTAGAGGATTGCACGTCCTTGCCATCATAGGACTACACTCCCTCGCCTTCGAAAGGCGACACGTCCTGAACTTCAGAGGGCTACACACCCTCGCCTTTAGAGGACTACGCGTCCTCACTTTCAGTGGGCTCCATATCCACACCTTAAGATAATTTAAGGTCCTCTGTCCTTAAATGCTTAACCGAGACTTGCACTCCCGGTTAAGGGAGCAGTAGTTTCCTTTTAACGGTTCCTGGGCCACCCCCTGATATTGGAGGAGGGCCAACTGTGCGAGCACAACCAGAGAGGGAGGCTATCACACAGCTACTATGCATACCGGGGCAAGATTTCACCCGTGCCGCTGCAAAGAGACGAGTGCGGATCATGCGCACCAACATGACCACTCTTACACAGATATAGATGACATTGCTACTTAGCAACATTCTGCCCAGCGACCGCAATGCCAATCTCCCCCTGCGGAAGTATCAGTTGGTCTGTGCCGTCCCGACATGGGTAAGTATGCATATGGTTCAACTGATTTCTGATACCATTTATTTGTTTGCAGGGATCGCACCCACAAAGACACCCAGTGAACCTGAAGAAGTCCAACAGGGCCCTGGGGTTTCCAGCTCTGGTTACGGGCCTCTATCAGTCCTACAGGGTGCCCGTACCCCCCCGGCAAGGTCACGTCATCATAGGTAAGTATGCACATCGCTCAACTGATTTCTGATTTCATCTATTGTTTGCAGGGATTGCGCCTGCAAGATACCCAGTGGACCCGAAGAAGTCCAACAGGGTCTTGGAGTTGTCAAGCTCTAATTACGGGTCTCTGTCAGTTCTACGGAGTACCTGTCACCTCCAGCAAGGGCATCAGGCCCCCTACTAATCGAGCTTTCATCAAGAAGTACTGCGCCCCCAGGCAGACGCAGGGCGAGACATCACAGTAGCATTAGGATGGCCGGTAGCGGGCAATAGACGCACCGCCACCACCTTTAGAGTTCACCTCTGCTCATCCACAAAAAAGTTAGAGCGTTGCCTATGACACATGGCCGACCCATAGGCGACCAAGTCCAAAGCCAAAGGTAAGCAAAGTACTAGGTCAGTGACCGACAAGTCATAAGGCGTCCAGCTAAAGACGTTAAAGAAGCGCTACTAGGAGGCAACCTAGTACCTTTTGAATCTATGCTTGTTATTTGATCACTTTTTATAGTAGGACGCACCTAGTTGCTCATGATCCTGGGGATTTAAATAAAACAAGCGCAAGCTCGAAAGGTAGTCATACCTCACAAAATATATATATGTATGTTTAGGTAGAAAGATACCTTAGATATGCATGTATGTAAACAAAAAAAACACTTCACAAAATATATATATGTATGTTTAGGTAGAAAGATACCTTAGATATGCATGTATGTAAACAAAAAAACACTTCACAAAATATATATATGTATGTTTAGGTAGAAAGATACCTTAGATATGCATGTATGTAAACAAAAAAATACTTCACAAAATATATATATGTATGTTTAGGTAGAGAGACACCTTAGATGTGCATGTATGTAAACAAAAAAACACTTCACAAAATATATATATGTATGTTTAGGTAGAGAGATACCTTAGATATGCGTGTATGTAAACAAAAAAATACCTCACAAAACATATATATGTATGTTTAGGTGGCAAGATACCTTGGATATGCATGTATATAGCAAAAATACCTCACAAAAATATGCACATGTTTAGGTAGCAAAATACCTCATGAAAAAAAAAAGAAAAAAAAAAAACAAACAAGAAAAAGAAATAAACAAATGATAATGATAAAAAAAAAAGAAGGAGAAAAAAGAAAAATAAGTTGTCAAGCTGAAAAACCAACATGCTTTTGAAAAGAGATGACTTCCAACTTTTCTTTGGAAAAATTCACTGATCATAACTAGTTTTTGAAAAAATGTGTATACACCTGAAGGGTGAATGCTGTGAAGATTTTCCCAGACGCCCAAAATGGACTCGGAGGAATGCACAAATTGATAAAAGAACATATTTTGGAAACATTGGGTTGATTTAAAATGGAGGAAATGAATCCTGAGCCCTAGCATCACATGACCATAAAAGTTTGACACTTGAGTGTCCACATAGGTGCATGCATAACCAGTTTTGCATAAAATTTCCAAATCATCATTTTTGCATTTGTGTCATGGAAATAATGTGGGGCATCCCTTTTTGTCCTTGAACCAAACCAAACCCTGACATGTACCATGCCTAGCCATTCTACAAGTCTTGAGCCAAAATCCTGACTCACCATAAACCTTGACCCAGGGTGAGAATGTCAATCCTTACCCTCGGAAGCAAAAAAGAAAAGAAAGGAAATTCCCAATCAAAGAGTGGGAGAAAGAGAAAAAAGAAAAGAAAGGAAATTCCCAATCAAAGAGTGGGAGAAAGCAAAAAGAAAAGAAAGAAAATTCCCAACCAAAGAATGGGAGAAAGTAAAAAAGGAAGGAAAGAAAGTTCTTGATCAAAGAAACTAGAAGAAATGTGCAGAAAGGTCTTTGGACCGGACAATATCTGAACAATACAGAATTGTCACCAAACGAACAAAAAAGAAGGAAAGGAAACCACGACCTAAAATGGTCTTCTCCCTTTGATTACCAACCAAAATCCCGTGCGCTAGCGACTTTTTTTTTCTCGCCTCGCACTAAACAAAAAAACAGAAAAAGAAAAAGCCAGAAAAATCAAAAGCCAAAAACACACAAAAGCCGAAAAAAAGAAGAAACCACCAAAAGAACCCATTCCCAAGGGAAGTCCTATTTGATCCATGATCACACATGTAATTTTTGATTTGATAGGAAATAATTTGCAAAGTCAAGTCATGACATATCTATGGTTCGGAATTAGGATGAAACACTTACCTGTGCGAGATTGATACACTTTGAGTGGATTTCTTCTATTTTTGTCGAACCCAGTGTTTCCTCTAAATGGTCATTTAGAAACGAAATGCTAACATCCAAAATCTCATTTATGGTTATGGGAGATTTCATCAGCAGACTCTCCTTCCCCGGTAGACGCATTATTTTTCACTCAAAAAAGCATATGCTGCTCTAAATCAGTTGGAATATTTGACTCTTTGCTAAAGCATGTTTGCATTTTAGTGGAGAAAACACCGAGACTTTTTCCAGTCTCACAAGTTATCCAGAACTACGTAGGTCTGAGTTCCTCATTGGAGGATACGTAGGAGCAAGAGCCTCGCTTTTGTCGACCACACCGCCTTTTGTTGCCATGACTCAAGAGCTGGTAGCCCGCGGAGACACCTTACGGTTATCCGCACCTCGTCATTCAGTGACCCCAAGTGTGATTCACGAGCAGAGACCAATATGGTCATCTGCGCCCTTTCCGGAGATGTCAGCATTTTCCGGTGGAGACTTTTCAAGTCTCACAAGTTATCAAGAACTACGTAGGTCTGAATTCCTCATTGGAGGATACGTAGGAGCAAGAGCCTTGCTTTTGTCGGCCGCCCCATAATCTTTGTCATACTGACCCTGAGGTCATGTGACATGCACCCTTGTATCATCCAGAGGCGGCGGGCCCGATGATACACGGCGATACCTTACGGTTATCCGCACCCTTTTGTCATCCAGAGGCGGCGGGCCCGATGACAAGCAGAGACCAAGTTTGGTCATTCTGCACCCTTGTATCATCCAGAGGCGGCGGGCCCGATGATACGCGGAGATACCTTACGGTTATCCGCACCCTTTTGTCATCCAGAGGCGGCGGGCCCGATGACAAGCAGAGACCAAGTTTGGTCATTCTGCACCCTTGTATCATCCAGAGGCGGCGGGCCCGATGATACGCGGAGATACCTTACGGTTATCCGCACCCTTTTGTCATCCAGAGGCGGCGGGCCCGATGACAAGCAGAGACCAAGTTTGGTCATTCTGCACCCTTGTATCATCCAGAGGCGGCGGGCCCGATGATACGCGGAGATACCTTATGGTTATCCGCACCCTTTTGTCATCCAGAGGCGGCGGGCCCGATGACAAGCAGAGACCAAGTTTGGTCATTCTGCACCCTTGTATCATCCAGAGGCGGCGGACCCGATGATACGCGGAGATACCTTATGGTTATCCGCACCCTTTTGTCATCCAGAGGCGGCGGGCCCGATGACAAGCAGAGACCAAGTTTGGTCATTCTGCACCCTTGTATCATCCAGAGGCGGCGGGCCCGATGATACGCGGAGATACCTTATGGTTATTCGCACCCTTTTGTCATCCAGAGGCGGCGGGCCCGATGACAAGCAGAGACCAAGTTTGGTCATTCTGCACCCTTGTATCATCCAGAGGCGGCGGGCCCGATGATACGCGGAGATACCTTACGGTTATTCGCACCCTTTTGTCATCCAGAGGCGGCGGGCCCGATGACAAGCAGAGACCAAGTTTGGTCATTCTGCACCCTTGTATCATCCAGAGGCGGCGGGCCCGATGATACGCGGAGATACCTTACGGTTATTCGCACCCTTTTGTCATCCAGAGGCGGCGGGCCCGATGACAAGCAGAGACCAAGTTTGGTCATTCTGCACCCTTGTATCATCCAGAGGCGGCGGGCCCGATGATACGCGGAAATACCCGAGTGGTTATCCGTATAAACATTCTTTTGCTATCTGTAAGACAGAACGCTTGATAGCATGCAGAGACTGACATAGTCTTCTGCACCTTTTGTTCCTCCGGGAACAACAAGTCATTTACATGCGGAAATTTCATGGTCGCCCGCGACTCTCGTCAACCGAGAGGAGCCAAATTAGTGTCATACACTAATTTTCGGGGACCTTTGCTTGGTGACATGCGACCATTATTTGGTCCTTGTGAGATGCTTGGCATCCATCATTAGGCAATTTGTGAAATTCTAGGAACGACAAGTCATGGTCACCCGCGACTCTCGTCAACCGAGAGGAGCGAAATTAGTGTCATACACTGATTTTCGGGGACCTTTGCTTGATGACATGCGACCATTCTTTGGTCCTTGTGAGGTGCTTGGCACCCATCATTAGGCAATTTGTGAAATTTTGGGAACAACAAGTCATTTGCATGTGGAGATTTTATGGTCACCCGCGACTCTCGCCAAATCGAGAGGAACGAAATTAGTGTCTTATCTTTACTTCCCTTTTATCTCCAATAAAAGACAAGTAAAGAGGGGCAACTGTCATACCCTAATTTCGTCCGGGAACCTTTGCTCGATGACGTGCGACCATTCTTTGGTCCTCGTGAGGTGCTTGGCACCCATCATTAGGCAATTTGTGAAATTCCAGGACATGCCGAAAAACCAAAAAAATATTGATGCACAATCCGTAAGTTTCCGTGACACACCGGAAATCAAATGGAAGCATCGTTGCATAATTAAGTGAGGTTCCGTAACATTCCGTAAGTCAAAAAGGGGATGATTATGTAATCCGCAAGGTTCCGTAACATTACGGAAAGAAAACAAGTATCGTTACGAAATTCGTAAGTTTCCGTAACTTTACGGAAAAAGAATCACCAAAAAACAGCAGAGGGGGGTGTACTTAGTAAAAATGGG
This sequence comes from Glycine max, assembly GCF_000004515.6. Lineage (NCBI taxonomy): Eukaryota > Viridiplantae > Streptophyta > Magnoliopsida > Fabales > Fabaceae > Glycine > Glycine max. The sequence goes on along the minus strand of NC_038245.2, from coordinate 28,431,546 downwards.
GGTGCAAATAGCACCCAGGCCCACTTGGGCCCTCCGGAATATTCCTCCAGAAGGCGGTTGCTTCTGGAGGAAGCAACCCTGCTCGCCTGGGCGAGCTGGGCGGCAACCACCTCCCCTATTTTGCTATAAATAGGGGAGGAAGTGAAGAAGAAAAGGGTTCAGCCCCTTAGGCACTTCTCTCTCTTTCAAATTTGCTTGGAAAAATTGTTTCCGTGAAGAAAATCTAAGCCAAGGCGCTTCCGAAACGTTTCCGTAACGTTTTCCGTGAGGAATTTCGCAAAGATTTCAACCGTTCTTCGACGTTCTTCATTCGTTCTTCATCGTTCTTCGATCTTCAACGGGTAAGTACCTCGAACCAAGCTTTTCGATTCATTCTATGTGCCCGTGGTGGTCCACATTGTGTTTCGTGCATTTTTATTCTCGTTTTGTTTACTTTTGATACCCCCTGTTGACGTGCTTAAGCCATTTTACTTAAGTCATTTCTCGCTTAACTTAAAAATAAAATAAATTTCCACCAAACGTTTGAATTGTATTATCCGTTAACTTCGGTTAAAATGAATTCCGACCGTTCGGTCGTGCCGTAACCACGTTGGAAATCAAAAAGAGGTAAAAAATAATATAATAATCAAAAAGACATCTTTTAGTAAAATAAAGCGGAAAATCAAGTGGACGTTTTCTCTTTGGGATTTCTCATTCTTAATCGAATTGATTAATAACTAAAGTGAAACTAAAGGCTAAAATCAATTCGCCTAGTCAAGCTCGTCCATAAAAAATAGGCTTTTGAAGTTTGTCATTTCATTTCCTCATTAAGTAAAATGGATCATTTTTAAGGTCCAACGCCTTAAAATGATAACCTCCTAAAGTAAAAAAGAATCACTTGATAAAAAAGAACTACGTAGGTCTGATTTTCTCATCCCAAATTGAGGAATACGTAGGAGCAAAGGGAAACACCCTTGTCGACCACAAAAAAGGGGAAAATATAAAAAGGGTATAAAAGGATATAAGGACATAATAAGGAACGTAAAAATCAAAGTCATGTTTGCACATTCGATTAAAGGCTGCCGTCCCTTGGGGCAGACGTGTGGGGTGCTAATACCTTCCCCGTGCGTAAATACAACTCCCGAACCTTTCACTTAAAAGTTCGTAGATCGCGTCTTTTCCGGTTTTTCCGACGTTTTCCTCAAATAAACGTTGGTGGCGACTCCGCGCGTATTCCTTTCGTGGAACACGCATCCCGCGAGTCTCGCGTCGCCCTCCCGCCGAAGGGTAGGTTGCGACAAACGGTCTTGGAAGTCAACACTCAGGAGCGCAGGTTGCTTGAGCAAACAGACCAATGGCTTACACTCACATTCCGGTGGAAGTTGAATAAGCAAAGATGTGTTCGTGAGAGGATGTCCATTTTATCCATATCATTTAGCATTGTAACTGTGGTTTATGGCATAAACTTGAAAATCCTGATGAGTCATAACAATAGCTTCCAGAATTGCCCCATGTATGGTGTTGCTTGTCAATGTTATGATTCAACAAGCGATTCTCCTCAAATTTCAGCCAGCCCGTATCAATTAGACTTCACACTTTATGCTTCGGGGTCATACAATGCTCAATGGAATGCCCCAGGGCTCCTCCACGATAAGCACACGTTGCGTTCGAGTCGTATCCTCAGAAAAATGGAGGTTGAGGAACCTTGGTTGGGGTTATGGCTACCATTGAATTATTGAGTGGATATGGGATCAAGTTTAGCATATGACAACGGAATTTGGGGTGAACCCTACAGGCTTTTTGCTGCAAAATTCCTTTTTGTTGGTGTTTTTTTGGTTTGTGCTAAAGGTGGTCTTCGTCATTGGAAGTGCGGTAGACAGGCTTTGTGGTTGATTTAAGGATGGCCTTTGTGGATAACTGGGTGGTGGGTAAGGAGGAGGTTTGTTATTGACTGAGTAATGACATTGTTGGGTTTGGTGGGAAACTTGGCCGTATAGGAATGGCAGTCACAGCATGGGTTTCTCCCTCTTTCTCACCCTCTTCATTTGCCCCAGTTTTCTCAGTCGTCCTAGTAGGATGATCAAATTTGCCTCTTTTCGGACCCACATCGATCCTTTCACTGGCGAAGACCAAATCCGCAAAGCTTTGAGGGTGCGTAGCCCACCATCTTTTCATAGTAGAGTCTCGATAATGTGTCTACCATCACGATCATCGTCTCCCTTTCCATCATTGGGGGTACCACCTGGGCCGCCAGATCCCTCCACCTTTTGGGCATGTTCTTTGAAAGATCCGTCCCCCTTTTTGCAAATGTTCTGTAGTTGCATCCTATCCGGAACCATATCAAAATTGTACTGATACTGCCTAACAAAGGCAACCATTAGGTCCTTCCAAGAATGGACTCGGGAAGATTCCAAGTTAGTGTACCAGGTAACAGCTACCCCAGTAAGACTTTCTTGGAAGGAATGTATTAGCAATTCCTCATCTTTTGCGTATTCCCCCATCTTCTGACAATATATCTTTAGATGGTTCTTGGGACAAGTAGTCCCCTTGTACTTGTCAAGGTCCAGCACCTTGAACTTGGGAGGGGTGATGATATTGGGTTCTAGGAACAACTCTTTTAGGTTAGCAAAGGCATAATCTTCACCTCCTTCAATGGCCCTGAGCCTTTCCTCTAGATGATCCAACTTTCCCATTTCTTCCATAGCATGAGGGTTTTTACTTGTCGTGGAATGCAAGAGGTGTAGTTGTGGGTGATACTGGGGGCCTTCCAAAGGGTTTTGTAGGGGTATACCACCAACTGCTTGCCCTTCCGTGGCATATCCGAGGCAAGGCTCGAAGTCGGCTAGATTGTGGTGGGGAATTTCATGTGTCCCCCCTTACGGTTTAAGAGACATGTGCATGATCAGTTTGGGGTTGTTGGCTCTCAATGGGTATAGGAGTGGAGTTATTGACATTCTTATTGGGAGTGTACGCCACTTTGGGTGGCGTATAGTTGAGAGGCAAGCCATATGGCGGGAAGGCGTGCTCGTTTTGAATTTGTACATTATGGGGGCTGCCCGTACTTCCCAAATCTTTGCCTACCATATCTGAGGTTGGATGATTCATTTGGTTGATGCCGGATGGGGACATCAGGTTCACCTTAGCAACAACGCTGGTAGCGGCAATTGCAACCGCATTGGCTTCCATTATCTTCTTCACGCTCATCATGGCCTCCATCATTGTGGCCATTTTCTCTTTAATGGCCTCCATGTCGGCCTTCATCTTCTCTTGTATCTCCTCTACTTCACCCATTACTCTAGCTCTAGCACAAGTTCGGTGAGGACGCCGTAAAGCATGTTTTTTTTTTATAACAATGATTAAGTTCATTTTATTTTATTTTATTTTATTTTTCAAGGAAAGAATGCAATGAGCAATGCAACCAATGAAAAGCATGGATGTATGCGAATGATGTACAGTTGAAGATTGCGAATTTTTACGCAGGATATGGGGTTGAATCAATTTAGATTTTCAACATGGTCCATGACATCTTTGTCAAGGTGAAACTGGAAGTAACAAGGACATCAACAATCCTAAATATGTTTGGCAGTAGACGAAGCAGTGATGTGACTCGATTCATCTTTTGCCCCAATTTTGCAAGACGGTTACTTCCATATTTTGACTTGATGAACCTTTTTATAAAAGCATGAGCTTGGTTCAACCCTATAATCCAAGGAATGGCAATTCTGATCGCCAATACTTCAACAACATCTCATAGGGATGAATGACTCGGGCATACTTTAAGCTATGCATGGAAAATGTAATTATGAAATTGAGATGCCCGAAGAAACACCATTTCCTAGTTAACCATGCATTAGGTACCATGTTCAATTATTTTGTTTTGTTGTTGTGTGTTTTTTTTTTTTTAGAAATGGGTTTATGATCCCAACATGGTTGGCTCATGGTGCCTAACACATGCAACTAAGAATGTAGTGTGAAGTTTCACGCTTCCCCTTTTTTGTTTTTGTAGAGGAAAACACAAGGATGAGCAAACATGAAAACAAATGGTATGCAATTTTGCAGATCAAAAAGTTTGTTGAACGCATATGCATGATGATGCCATGACTCATGCAAAATGTGAGGCTGGAATATGATAACGGACAAATGCAGGAACGATATGTTCATTATGATGTTATGAAGAGATGCTTATGCGATGCATGATATGAATGCATTTTACGGACACGAGAGCCCGGAAAATTATCTCTTCTTACTTGCGCATTTGGGGGCGCAGTGCCCCATGTGTACAATTAAGAAGGTGATATGGACCTTCCGGCTTCCCGTGACAAAGGACGAGACCAACATACAATGCATGCTAGAGATAAAATGTGGGAGTGACTTGATTCGCACTGATTTTTGGAGTAAAAATGTGGGATAAACTCATTTTTTTCAAAAAGTTATAACTAGTCAAGATCTGAGCGACAATACAAACTTCCTAGCGGTTTCTAATCATATGGTCCATTAAGTCTATCATATGCTGAAAATAGCTGAGAAGTCCATGGATCTCCTCGGGGGCGGAGTAGGTGTCCGCCACTGCTTTGGCCTTGGCTAGCAATGGGGGAAGTTCTTGACTCCTGTTCAAAGTAAGAGCAAATCGGTCCGTCCACATTGTTGCCTCTTGGTGCAATGAATCAATTACCCTTTCCCTTGCTTCTCTTTCTGCTGATATCTTGGCGTACTCATCCTCTAGCCTTTGCTCGTGAGTCGCCGCTAGATTTAGCTTCTCTTTGCACTTATCGATGATGGCCCACATATTCCCTTCAGTCTCGCTTAACTGTTGGGACAAATTTCTTTTCGACCTAAGGCAAACCTTTAGCTCGTCCTTCAAGATCATGCCTTTGACCCGTGATGATTCCTTTCACCTCTTCGGAGCTTGAGCTCACTATTGCTGCCCTATAAAGCCCCTCAAAACTTTGCTTTGGTCGTGTTCTTCCTTTCGGGCCTTCTTGGTTTCTCGTTCCAAAGCTTCAGCTGTGGCCATATTGACGTCCCTTAGTTCATCATACTCTTTTAAGACTTTGATGGCTATGGACTTGAACTTCTCTTCGACTACCCGGGCTCTTTCAAGCTCTGCCTTTAGGGCTTGTACCTCATCACTTTCTTCCGAAGCTTTAACCTCATCGTCTCTCACAGTCTTTAGATTTGGGAGCCAATCCAATCCTTGTGTTCGGACTCTCAGCCACTTATGATAGCCGCCGATGATCCCATTACTGCTTCCCCTAAGCTCTCTGTCCTTTCTTCACGCCGCATCCCATGCCTTGCGAACTCCTTGGAGTACCCTCGCGTTTGTGGTCACTGAAACCCCATGCGATGAAAGGCGTGATGCTTTCGTCTGATGGCACTTCTCTCATGGGGTAGCCAAGCTGTCTTATGGCGAGGACGGGATTATAATTAATACAACCCCTTGTTCCCATCAAGAGAACATTAGGACATCCTTCGCATGAAGATAGAATCCTGATTCTTCCTTCCTTCTAGCGAGGGAACCAATTAACAGACGCCCCTCCATGCTAGCCAAGAGTTGGTCCCAATTCGCCTTTCCTTTTTCGACACACGAGCGGTGACCTTGTAGCGGATAGATGGGCCTACCTTCTTGGAGAAAAGGGTGTGAAACCAGCCACACATAGAGAGCCAGTGCACAACAAAAAATTCTTGCGTCGCTCTTTTCACATCCCCGGTCGAACGTGTCATACATGGCCAAAATGGCGACGACCGGGCTTTCCTTGCCATGATGAAAGGCGAGGAAAGCGTCAATCACTGCTAGGTCCACTAACCCTTCCATATTCGGAAAGAGGACAACTCCAAAGATCAAAAGCGCCAAGATGTCAATAAAAGAAAGCCCATTCGCCTTGATTTTCCAAGGCCTTTGCCCTTTCCTCCAAACACTTCCTTGATACTCCGACTACCCCATTCCTATTTTGCTTTACCTGGTTCAACTCTTGTGCTGAGATTTTCACTACCTTGGCAACTCTTGTTGTGGAGGGATAGAACCCAGAGAAAAGATATGGCTTCCTTCCTCCCAGTGGGCATCCCAGGATTTCTTTAAACTCTTTCACAGTCGGCACTAGCTGGAAGTCCTCGAATGTGAAGCACCTTAGGGGCTGGTCATAATACTGGGAAAGGGATGCAATCGGTTCCATGGAGACTTCTACCCTAGCTAGGTCCCAAATCTTACCATAGGCTTTGCGGAAGGCTTGCTGTTGAAGTTGACCCATTAATTGCCCCAACTCTCGTAAACTAGTGACCTCTAAGCTCTTGATTTTGACTTGATAGAACCTCTTTCTAAGCGAAGGCTTTTGACTTGATCCCATGTTTTACTAAAGTGAAATAAAATCTAGTCCGAATCAAAACTCCGACATCTATCATGGGTGGAATGGATGAATGCATGAAAAAATGCATATGACACAGATGCAATTTACGAATACGGGAGCCCGAGAAATTGTTTCCTTCTTGGATACAACGTTTGGGCAGCATGGCACCCAACGTATGTTTTTTAAGAAGGCGACACGGACCCTCCGTCGGTTTGCTAAAGTGAGGGGATCAAAGACGAAACCCACGCATGATGCATATGCGAAAGGCACAACATGGGGATGTACATAGTACGACAATATTCACAAACAAATATAAGCAAAAGGGTATATGATACTTATGCATGGCAGTGTGAAAAATGGCACGCAGCGTGTTTGCTCCGTGCCCCTATTTAAGGGACCTATAAGGGAGAGAGCTAACTAGGCTTTTAGTGATAACCCCCAAGGTAGTCATATCTCTCTTGATGGTTTCTAGAGGTATCATCCCCTTCGAAGAACATACTGCAGCAGTAGGGACTACTAGCAACAATATGTTTTCAAAGAGAAAAACTCTAGATGAGGGTTCACTGTAATCAAGCAAGTCGGAGACCTAGCATGATCACGGATTCACCTCCACTCCTTATGTTCCCACGAACCCGGGTATAGGGCCCTTTTTCAACTCATCGTGTGTGCAAATAGTGTTAGTGTTTGTGTGCATCAAATGAATAAATATTTACCTCATGCATACAAAAAAAATGCACTAAAAGCATCAAAGAGTTATATATACAAGAACATAATAAGGGGAAGCCAACAAAGGAGTAAGTCATGGCAAAATTTGCACAAGATTAAATGGCCTAACTCTCTAAAAACAGTCCCCAGTGGAGTCGCCAACTGTCGCAACCTACCCTTCGACGAAAGGGCGACGCGTGACTCGCGGGATGCGTGTTCCACGAAAGGAATGCGCGCGGAGTCGCCACCAACGTTTATTTGAGGAAAACGTCGGAAAAACCGGAAAAGACGCGATCTACGAACTTTTAAGTGAAAGGTTCGGGAGTTGTATTTACGCATGGGGAAGGTGTTAGCACCCCACACGTCCGTCACAAGGGACGGCAGCCTTTAATCAAATGTGCAAACATGACTTTGATTTTTATGTTCCCTTTTACGTCCTTATATCCTTTATACCCTTTATATTTTTCTCTTTTTGTGGTCGACAAGGGTGTTTCCCTTTGCTCCTACGTATTCCTCAATTTGCGATGAGGAAATCAGACCTACGTAGTTCTTTCGGAACAAAGTGTTTGGTTAAGTTGTTTTTGTTTTTTTTGCAAAATATGTTTTATTTGAACAAAAGGTCATTTAAGGTGTTGGACCATTAAACGGTCTTTTGATTTTGAAAGGAGAGAAACGTTAAGGCGTTGGACCATTAGCGATCTCTTGGGGTGGTCGACAAAAGCGGGGCTTTTGCTCCTACGTATCCTCAATTGCGATGAGGAAATCAGACCTACGTAGTTCTTTCTTATCAAGTGATTCTTTTTTACTTAAGTGGTGATCATTTTAAGGCGTTGGACCTTAAAAATGATCCATTTTACTTAGTGAGAAATTGAAATGACAAACTTCAAAAAAACCTATTTTTATGGACGAGCTTGACTAGGCGAGTTGATTTTAGCCTTAGTTTCACTTTAGTTATTAATCAATACGATTAAGAATGAGAAATCCCAAAGAGAAAACGTCCGATTGATTTTCCGCTTTATTTTACTAAAAGATGTTTTTTTTATTATTATATCATTTTTTACCTCTTTTTTGGTTTCCAACGTGGTTACGGCACGACCGAACGGTCGGAATTTATTTTAACCGAAGTTAACGGATAATACAATTCAAACGTTCGGTGGAAATTTATTTTATTTTTAAGTTAAGCGAGAAATGACTTAAGTAAAATGGCTTAAGCACGTCAAGAGGGGGTATAAAAAGTAAACAAAACGAGAATAAAAATGCACGAAACACAATGTGGACCACCAAGGATACATAGAATGAATCGAAAAGCTTGGTTCGAGGTACTTACCCGTTGAAGATCGAAGAACGATGAAGAACGAATGAAGAACGTCGAAGAACGGTTGAAACCTTTGCGAAATTCTTCACAGAAAACGTTACGGAAACGCTTCGGAAGCGCCTCGGCTTAGATTTTCTTCACGGAAACAATTTTTCCAAGCAAATTCGAAAGAGAGAGAAGTGCCTAAGGGGCTGTACCCTTTTCTTCTTCACTTCCTCCCCTATTTATAGCAAAATAGGGGAGGTGGTTGCCGCCCAGCTCGCCCAGGCGAGCCAGGTTGCTTCCTCCAGAAGCAACAGCCTTCTGGAGGAATATTCTGGAGGGCCCAAGTGGGCCTGGGTGCTATTTGCACCCCCATTTTTACTAAGTACACCCCCTCTGCTTTTTTTTGGTGATTCTTTTTTCGTAAAGTTACAGAAACTTACGAATTTCGTAACGATACTTGTTTTCTTTCCGTAATGTTACGGAACCTTGCGGATTAGATAATCATCCCCTTTTTGACTTACGGAATGTTACGGAACCTCACTTAATTATGCAACGATGCTTCCATTTGATTTCCGGTGTGTCACGAAAACTTACGGATTGTGCATCAATATTTTTTTTGGTTTTTCGGCATGTCCTAGAATTTCACAAATTGCCTAATGATAGATGCCAAGCACCTCACAAGGACCAAAGAAAGGTCGCATGTCATCAAGCAAAGGTCCCCGGACGAAATTAGGGTATGACAATTATCAAATATCATAAGCTTCCACAAACATTCACTAGTCCAACACACACTCATCAAATAATCATCATCAGTCCATAGTTTCAAATCAATCATGCTCAGTATGCTGCATGCACCTGACCTCAACTTTCAAATGTAATGTGGTACCATCCCCAAGGAAATAGCCTAAGCGTGTCCACATGACACTCTCACTTAGGAAAACTAGGCAGTAAGTTTCGAGGCCACCCTGTCGTGCACAGGCAACTCCCCCCTCCACGGTGATCAGCCTGAGTCTCAAGGGAGTTTCAAACCGAGTGACACACCCCCTAGTACAAGTATTCCTCCTCACAAGGAACTACAAGTACTTACTGGCAAAGTTTATACTATTTCTGCGTCATATGAAGTATGAAACATGGGCACCATCAAGTACAATGACCATGGATGAATTAAAGATCCTAAGCCATCCCCTCCAGAGATGCTTAAACTCTTTAACCACTCTATTTTCCCCCACCAGGGACATCCGACAAGGTCAATGCACCCCCCATGAACATACACAACATACAACGTATGAAACATGGGCACCATCAAGTACACAGACCATGGATGAACTAAAGGTCCTAAGCCATCCCCTCCAAAGATGCTTAAAACTCTTTAACCACTCTATTTTCCCCTACCAGGGACATCCGACAAGGTCAATGCACCCCCCATGAACATACACAACACACATCATCACAGTGTATTTCAACATCAACAACATTTCATTTCAATATCACTCTCAACATCAACATCCTTTCATCTCAATGACATTGTCAATAACAAAAACCTAATCTCATTTTAACATAATCATCAATAACAACATCAACTCATGATGACATGATCATCATTAACAACATCATCTCAAATCAATAACATCATAAATATCAACCTCACCTCATATCAAATAAAGTCATCAATAGCAACATCAGTAGTAAGTTGCATTCCACATATACATATATATACTTTCATGCCTGAGATTCACACTCCCCAGGTCCTCAGACAACACAAGTCTAATAAAGACAATAATGTTATTCATCAACAATAGATATATCGCATCCCATTAGTTAAAAAAATTGTTTTCTAAAAAAAATCATCATGCAACAGGACAGACATATATTCCCATAGTTAGGTTCCCTGACCCCTAACTATGGTATCAAAAACGGTAAACTATAATAAACTCCCCTCACATATTGTGAGCTCTCCTTCAATTCCTCCTTGCGTCACTTAGAGGTCTTTCTCGTTCTCACTTGTCAGTCCAAGCACAAGTCTCTATATGCCAAATTGAAGGAAATTTAATATAGATTTCAGAAACAAAATAATGACAAACATTCAGAGTCAAATACCCCTGTCAAAACATAAAGGGCTGAGGGGTGTTTCGAATTCTACAAAAAGGGAACATCTTTTTGAAATTCCGATCACGCCAATGTGACCAGGGTTCAGTGAAGGTCACAAAAATAACATCAATGTTGTAAAAAGATAACTTTTACAATGTCTCATTCTCTAGGGCTTTTCAAAGGAAGTGTAAAACACCCTATTACAGTACCCAACACACTAGAGACACTAAGAGGAACTCAAACTAACTAGGAGAAAGGTTTAGAAATCAAGATTACCTCGGAGAAGCTATGAAATGGAGGATTAGGGTATTTTTCTCCATCGAATCCTTGAAGAGGATTCTGAGGATTCCGCTCCGATTAAAGTGTTCCTCTTGGTGTGAGGGTTCAATGGCAAGTAAAAGCGGCTCGCAGCGGCCATCGGTGGTCGTGGGTGGTGGAAAAATGAGGTTTTAGGGTTTGGGTGGCATTTTGGAGAAGAGGAGAGTGAAAAGTTGTGTTTTTCACGTTGAGGAACGTATTTATAATCCGCAGATCTTGCTTAGCGAGCTCATCTCGCTAAGCCAGAGTCCATTTTTTGCGCTTAGCGCGAGAATTTGGGCTTAGCACAACCGCTCTGCACTAGGGCTCACTTAGCGGGCCAAAACTCACTCAGTTCAATTTCCTCTCGGGTTGGAATTGCGCTTAGCGCGCCCCTGCTCGCTCAGCGCAATTCCCTCTCTGGTTGGAATTGCGCTTAGCATGCCATTCTCGCTTAGTGCGCATTATCGCTTAGACCAGAAGTTGTTATTTTCAAAATCCCAACGGTCAGACTGTGGAAAATTCTCTTAGGAAGCTCCAGACAAAATGTGAAGATGATCCAACGGTTAACGAATCCAGGATCGCGAATTTAGTGAACTAGGTTTAGGTAAAATTTGAAATCTCATAATTTCAACTTATCTCAACAAAACTCCACATAACTCAACATCCACATCAAGAAATTCACACATGAATAATTCAAGTCATACCTCAAGTCATTCAAGTCAACCATATAGTCAAATAACACGATAAATACAATTAAACATCAATTTATAACTAGTAATATTTCACGGTGTTACAGTACATGGTCAGTGCATTGATGGTGCCCATGTTTCATACTTAATATTGCATGGAAATAGTATAAAATTTGTCAGTGTAAGTACTTGTAGTTTCTCATGAGGGGGAATACTTGTACTTGGGGGCATGTCACTCGGTTTGAAACTTCCTTGAGACTCAGGCTGATCACCATGGGGGGGGGGGGGGGGGGGAGTTGCCTGTGCACGACAGGGTGACCTCGACACTTGTTGCCTAGTTTTCCTATGTGACAGTATCGTGTGGACACGCTTAGGCTATTTAATGATGAATGGTACCACATTACATTTGAGAGTTGAGGTCAAGTGCATGCATCATACTGAGCATGATTGATTGGAATTATGGACGGATGATGACGACTTGTTGAGTGTATGTTGGACTAATGGATGTTTGTGTATGATTATGGTATTTGTTAATGTTTTCTTACTAATCATGGTTATTTGATTTTTGTGCTAATTTCTTTTATAATAAACTCACCCTTGCAATTTTTGTACCATGTGGTTGGTACTTGTGATGATCACGAATCTTCGTTTATGAGAGCAGATGGACAACAATAGAGTATGCAAAGTGAGATTCTTTGTGGAGCCGCCAAATCGATGTGATGACGTTGGGATTATTTTAGGAGAGAGCTATGTTTTGTTAATCAACTCTGTCACAACCTACCCTTCGGCGGGGGGGCAACACGAGGGCTCACGGGTGCGTCTTTCATGGGAGGAAGATGCGCAGAGTCGCCACCAACGTTTATTCGAGGAAAATGTCAGAAAAATCGGAAAGGTGTGGTCTACGAACTTTAAGTGTGAAAGGTTCGGGAGTTGTATTTACGCATGGGGAAGGTATTAGCACCCTACGCGTCCGTCACAAGGGATGACAGCCTTTAATCAAGTGTGCAAATATGACTTCAATTTGTTTTATTTTCCTTTTTACGTTTTTTATGTCTTTTTATGCCTTTTGTATTTTTTATCTTTTTGTGGTCGACAAGGGTATTTCCCTTGCTCCTACGTATTCCTCAATTGTGATAAGGAAATTAGACCTACGCAGTTCTTTCAAAAAGGGGCGAATCAAGTGATTCTTTTTACATGGAAGGGGGTCATTTAAGGCGTTGGACCTTAAAATGATCCATTTTACTTGGTGAGAAAGCTAAGGCGTTGGACCTCTAACCATCTCACGAGGTCGACAAAAGCGGGGCTTTTGCTCCTACGTATCCTCCATCGAAGAGGAAATCAGACCTACGTAGTTCTCGCAAAAGGCAGTAAAATGATGTGTTGATTTTATGCTTTTGAATGGTCCATGTTAACCGATAAAAAAGCAAAGAGGACCGTTTAAGGAGTTGGACCTTAAAACGTTTTTTCAGTGATTTTTGCGGACAAAGCTTGATTTTGTGAGTTGATTTTAGCCTTAGTTTCACTTTAGTTATTAGTCAATTCAATTAAGAAAGAAAAATCCCAAAGAGAAAATGCCCTATTGATTTTTTGTTTCATTTTACTAAAAATATATTTTTTGATTATTATATTATTTATTTTACCTCTTTTTTGGTTTCCAACGTGGTTATGGCATGACCGAACGGTCAGATTTCATTTTAACAAAAATTAACAGATGTTACAATTCAAATGATCGGTGGAAATTTATTTTAGGCGAGATAATGACATAAATAAATGATTAAAGCATGTCAAAAGGGGGTACGGAAAGTACATGAAATGAAAATAAAAGTACGCGAAATAAGTGGGGACCACCAAGGGTACATAGAATGAATTGAAAAGTTCGATTTCGGGAACTTACCGATTGAAGACCGAAGAACGACGAAGAACGAACGAAGGACGGCGGAAAATCTTCACGAAATCACCCACAAAAACGTCTCAGACACGTTACGGAAGCACTTCGGCTTGGATTTTCTTCACGGAAACGATTTTTCTCACTAATTTCAAGTGATCCTCAGATACTAGGAGGGTTGAACGTTTTTGTTCTTCCCTCCTCCCCCTATTTATAGGGAAAAGAGGGAGAAGCTTGCCACCCAGCTCGCCCAGGCGAGCTAGGTTGCTTCCTCTAGAAGGCACCGCCTTCTGGAGGAACTTCCTGGAAGGCCCAAGTGGGCTTGGTTGCTATTTGCACCCCCTGTTTACTAAATACACCCCCTACCTTTTTTGCTAATTCTTTTTTCGTAATATTACGGAAGTTTACGAATTCCGTAACGATACTTGTTTTCCTTCCATAATGTTACGGATCCTTACGGATTACGTAATCATCCCTTTTTTGGTTTTCGGAATGTTACGGAACTTCACGGATTGTGTAACAATGCTTCCTTTTGATTTCTGGCATGTTACAGAACTTCATGGATCATGCAACAATGCTTTCTTTTGATTTCTGGCACGTTATGGAACTTCATGTATTGTGCAACAATGGGTGCCAAGTACCTCGAAGCGGTCAAGCAAAGGTTGCATGCCATCAAACAATGGCCCCGGACGAAATTAGGGTATGACAGTTGCCCCTCTTTACTTACCTTTTATCGGAGATAGGAGGAAAGCAAAGATAAAACACTGATTTCGTCCGTCTTATTCCTTTTCCGTAATTAATCTATGATGACCCCTGAAGGCCATCCTTTGCCCATCATGGGAATTTAATTGATCTCAATCACAATAGTCCCAACCCAAAACGATTTGAAATAAGTGACTCCCATCTCTCCTTCTTCTTTCTCTGCACAACACAAAACAAAACAAACAAACAAACAAAAATAACATAATATATACGTATACACATGTTTGCTGAAGGAACTAATTGGGAAAATAACAAAAAACTGTATTTTCCCCTCACCGGAGGCTCCGTACTTGATAACGGAGGATACATGAATGACAATCAATTCGTGGGGCTCCGAATAAGATGGTGGAGGATGCATGAATGACAATCAATTCATGGGGCTCCGAATAAGATTTGATGGTGGAGGATGCACGAACAGCGCTAGGCAATCAATTCGTGGGGCTCCAGACTCGATGGTGGAGGATGCATGAATGACAATCAATTTATGGGGCTCCGAATAAGATTTGATGGTGGAGGATGCACGAACAGCGCTAGGCAATCAATTCATGGGGCTCCGGACTCGATGGTGGAGGATGCATGAATGACAATCAATTCATGGGGCTTCAAATAAGATTTGATGGTGGAGGATGCACGAACAGCGCTAGGTAATCAATTTGTGGGGCTCCGGACTCGATGGTGGAGGATGCATGAATGAAAATCAATTCATGGGGCTCCGAATAAGATTTGATGGTGGAGGATGCACGAACAACGCTAGACAATCAATTCGTGGGGCTCTGGACTCGATGGTGGAGGATGCATGAATGGCAATCAATTCATGGGGCTCCGAATAAGATTTGATGGTGGAGGATGCACGAACAGCGCTAGGCAATCAATTCGTGGGGCTTCGGACTCGATGGTGGAGGATGCATGAATGACAATCAATTCATGGGGCTCCGAATAAGATTTGATGGTGGAGGATGCATGAATGGCAATCAATTCATGGGGCTCTGAATAAGATTTGATGGTGGAGGATGCACGAACAGTGCTAGGCAATCAATTCGTGGGGCTCCGAACTCGATGGTGGAGGATGCATGAATGACAATCAATTCATGGAGCTCCGAATAAGATTTGATGGTGGGACCGAATGATCCACCAGATTCTTTCACCTATAAAGCAAACATGCCTTAGCGAGGAAAAATAAATCATTCACAAGAGCACCATATTTTAGAGAAACAATATGCATATGCCAAAATAGTTTTCCTTGTAACCGAAAATGAAGGGTAGGATGTCAACGTTTAGCTTTTAAATGAACATTTAGGGGAAACGTCGGGTCAAACCGAAATTGGGAATAAAATCACTCATGGTGTATAAAAAACGCACACAGGTAAGAGTTTTACCCTAATTCCAAACCATAGTTGCACCATGACTTTATTTTGCACATGATTTCCTATTGAACCAAAAGATTACACACGCGATCACGGATCAATAGGATTTTCTCAAGGGTGGTGTTTTTGGAGAGGAAGCTGGGTGTTTCGGTCTTTTCCTCTTTGTTTATGTGGGGCGGGAAATCGCCAGTCGGGAGCGACCTTGAATGGCAATCCCAAAGGAAGAAACACTTCAAAAAAATGGGTTTTCCCTTTGCCGGCGGTCATTTACCTCGCTGAAAATTTATCTGGTCCGACGATCTTCTGTTCTCTTTCCTAGTTTCCTTTATTGATCGGGAATTATTCTGTTTTCCTCCGATCCTTCCCTTTTTGCTTTCTTCCGATCTTCGATCGGGAATCCTTCTTTTCCTTTTCTTTTCTTTCTTTTCATTTCTTCCTTTTCTTTATTTTCATTTCTTCCTTTTCATTTCTTCCTTTTCTTTCTTTTTTCTATTTCTTCCGATCTTTGATTGGGAATTCGGGTTTTAGCATTCGTTATTCGCTCTCTCTTGAGGAGATTCTGCTATCCTTTTCTTCGGGGGAAAGGATGAGGATTCTCTTCATGGGCCGAGGTCCAAAGTAGCTTAAGGTTGTGTCTCAACATGGTCTTTTCATTGTGCGTGCCCGATTTTGATATTTGGGGCGAAACAGATTCATGTGTAGGGTGTAGGTTTTGGGTTAAACTTCCATATCATTTCCACGAGGCACACGTAACAATGATGATTTGGAAACAACGTGCAAAATTAGTCATGCATACAACTAGGTGGGTACTCAAGCATCCAGTTTATGGCATTGCGATACTAAGGCTTGGGATTTATGCAAGTAGACCCAACGTTTCCAAATTATGTTCTTTCATTGGTTCAACGAATCCATCCATTCTTATCTCAGTTATTTTGGAAAATAAACTCTTAGCATCAGTTTCTTGTTTCCAAAAGATATGTTTGCTCTCTACGAATGATTTGTGCTTCCTATGACCATAACATGCTGACCTTCGAGGTCTTTTTTTTCTCTTTTCTTTTTGTTTCATTTTTTCTTATGCATGTTTGCAAAAAACTATACATCCATCGCTATCTATGAGAAAAGCTTTTTTTCTCTATACACCTACGTTCCTATACACGAAAAAAAAACTTTTTTCTCTATATACACACGCATTGAAAAACTCTTTCTCTCTATACCGACATGGTCTATATAAAATCTCTATTCATTTTCAAAGATTTCTTTTCCCCTTTTCAATATACACTCGTTGTTTATATAAAAATTTCCTTTATATACACTCATTGCTCATATACAAGAATTTCTTTTCACACATTGTTTATATACAAAAATTTCTTTTCTTTTCTTCATATACAGATATGACATTTTGTTCACAACGTCTCTTTCTTTCTCTATTCTTGGCGTTATTACGATGTTTGTTCGTTTTATTTTAGGATGACGTTCCTAAACGAAAACTCTACATGGTTCCGGAATTTCAACAAATATCATCGACAACAACGAAATAAGCACTAACGCAACAATCCAAACAAAATGTATGCACAAAACAAATGACAGTCGAAAAAAACAACAAAAACAAACGTTAGTCCCTCAAGTCATAGAAACAAGATAACATACAAATGATAAATGATGAAACATAAAATATGAAAAGAATATGAATCTGGGGATCCCACGGTCATGTGGCTCCGCTCCCTCCCAAGAAATCGAGCAGGTCAGTCATATCCTCGTCCATGCGGGGTTCATCCATCCCACCGGGGGATCCTATAGGCTCCTCCCCGACCTGGGCATCGGGCCAGTCTCCAGGCCTCCCTGTGCGCTAGCGATTTTCTCGCCTCCCTAGCTTCACGGGTTAGTGCTTGACAGAGGTAGTTTGCGCGGAAGATGACGTAAATCTCCGCGTGTCAATGGGTTTGTTGGCCGCGATTGACAAAGGGTGCAGAAAACGACGTTAGTCTCTGTATGTTATCAGGCGTTGAGTCTTACAGATAGCAAAAGAACATTTGCGGGTTACCGTCGGGTGTCCCCGCATGCCATCAGACTCTTGGGTCACAGTAACAAAAGGTGGGGTGGTCGACAAAAGTAGGGCTTTTGCTCCTACGTATCCTCAATTTGTGATGAGGAACTCAGACCTACGTAGTTCTTGATAACTGTGAGACTAAAATAGTCTCGGTGTTTTCTTCACTAAAATGCGAACATGCTTTAGTAAAGAAATAAAACTTCCAACTGATCAGAGCAACATATGATTTTTGATGAAAAACAATGTGTCTATCGGGGAAGGAGAGTATGGTGATGAAATTTTCTCATAACCATGAATGAGACCTTGGATGTTAGCATTTCGTTTCTAAACGACCATTTAGAGGAAACACTGGGTCCAACAAAAATAGAAGAAAATCACTCAAAGTGTATCAATCTCACACAGCTAAGTGTTTTATCCTAATTCCGAACCATAGATATGTCATGACTTGACTTTGCAAATCATTTCCTATCAAATCAAAGATTACATGCGTGATCATGGATCAGTAGGACTTCTTCTTGGGAATGGTTTTTTTTTTTTGTGGGAATTTTGGCTTTGAGTGTTCTTGGCCTTTCCTTTTTTGTTTTTGTTTAGTGTGAGGTGAACAAGTCACCGGCGCACAGGATTTTGGTTGGCAATCAGAGGGAGATGACCACTTTAGGTCGTGGTTTCCTTTCTTTTCCTGTCTTTTTTGCTTTCTCTCAATCTTTGATTGGGGAATTTTCTCCTTTTGCTTTCTTCTGATTTTTTGACCGGGAATTTTCTCCTTTTGCTTTGTTTTCTTTTGCTTTCTTCCAATCTTTGATTGGGAATTTTCCTTTTTTTTTTGTTTTCTTCCGAGGGTAAGGATTGACATTCTCACCCTAGGTCAAGGTTTATGATAAGTTGGGATTTTGGCTCAAGGCTTGTAGAACGTCTGGTCATGATATATGTCAGGGTTTGGCCAGCGGTTCGGGGATAAAGGGGATGTCCCACATTATTTCCATGATACACATGCAACAATGATGATTAGGAAATTTTATGCAAAACTGGTCATGCATGCACCCATGTGGACACTCAAGCATCAAGTTTTTATGGTCATGTGACACTAGGGCTCAGTATTCATTTTCCCTATTTTAAGTCAAACCAGTGTTTCCAAAATATGCTCCTTTATCAATTTATGCATTCATCTGAGTCCATTTTGGGTGTTCGGGAAAATTTTCACAGCATTCACCCTTCAGGTGTATACACATTTTTTTTTCAAAAAACTGGTTATGATTAATGAATATTTTTTTCAAAGAAAAGTTGGAAGTTATTTCTCTTCAAAAGCATGTGGGCTTTTCAGCCGAAAGATATATTTTTTGTTCTCTTATTGTTTTTGTTTTTTTTTCATGAGGTATTTTGCTACCTAAACATGTGTGTTTTTTTGTGAGGTATTTTTGCTATATACATGCATATCCAAGATATCTTGCTACATAAACATATATATATATATATATATATATATATATATATATATATATATATATATATATATATATATATATATATATATATATATATTTTGTGAGGTATGACTACCTTCCGAGCTTGTGCTTGTTTTATTTAAATTCCTAGGATCATGAACAACTAGGCGTGTCCTACTATGACTGGAGAAACAAAGGTGATCAAATAACAAGCAGAGATTTAAAAGGTACTAGGTTGCCTCTTAGTAGCGCTTCTTTAACGTCTTGAGCTGGACGCGTGATGACTTGTCGATCACGGACCTAGTACTTTGCTTACCTTTGGCTTTGGACTTGGTCGCCTATTGGTCGACCATGTGTCGTAGGCAACGCTCTAACCTTTTTGTGGATGAGCTGAGGTGAACTCTAGAGGTGGTGGCGGTGTGCCTGTTGCCCGCTGTCAGTCATCCCCAGGCTGCTGTGGTGTCTCGTCCTGCGCCTGCCTAGGGGCGCAGTACTTCTTGATGAAAGCCCGGGTAATGAGGGGCTTAATGACCTTGTTGGGGGCGACGGGCGCTTCGTAGAAATGACAAAGGCCCGTAATCAGAGCTAGAAACCCCAAGACCCCGTTGGACTTCTCCGGGTCCACTGGGTGTCTTGCGGGCGCGATCCCTACAAACAATAGATGACATCACAAATCAGTTGAGAGAAGTGCATACTTACCTATGTCACGATGGTATAACCTTGCTGGGGGGGATGAGCACCCTGTAGGATTGACAGAGGCCCGTAACTCGAGCTGGAAACCCCAGGGCCCTATTGGACTTCTCCGGGTCCACTGGGTGTCTTGTGGGCGCGATCCCTACAAATAGTAGATGGCATCAGAAATTAGTTGGACATAATGCATACCTACCATTGTCGGGACAACACAGACCATCTGATACTTCCGCAGGGGGAGATCGGCATTGTGGTCGCTGGGCAGAATGTTGCTAAGTAGCAACGTCATCCATATCTGTGTAAGAGTGGTAATGTTGGTGCGCATGATCCGCACTTGTCTCTTTGTAACGACATGGGTGAAATCTTGCCCCAGTATGCATAGTGGTTGTACGATAGCCTCCTCCTCTAGTTGTGCTCACATAGTTGGCCCTCCTCTAGGATCAGGGGGTGGCCCAGGAATTGATAAAAGGAAACTACTCGCCCCTTAACCGGGAGCGCAAGTCTCGGTTAAGCATTAAGGGCAGAGGACCTTAAATTCTCTTAAGGTGTGGCTATGGAGCCCACTGAAAGTGAGGATGTGTAGCCCTCTAAAGGCGAGGACGTGTAGTCCTCTAAAGGTGAGGACATCTAGTCCTCCGAAGGTGAAGACATCTAGTCCTCCGAAGGTGAGGACGTGTAGTCCTTTGAAGGTGAGGGCGTGCAACCCTCTGATGGCGAGGACATGTAGTCCTATGAAGGTGAGGGTGTGCAACCCTCTGAAGGCGAGGGTGTGCAGCCCTCTGAAGGTGAGGACATGTAGTCCTCAGAAGGCGAGGACGTGCAGTCCTCTAACGGTGAGGACGTGTAGCCCTCTGAAGGCAAGGGCGTGTAGCCCTCTAAAGGCGAGGACGTGTAGTCCTCTGAAGGTGAGGGCATGCAGCCCTCCGATGGCGAGGACATGTAGTCCTCTGAAGGCGAGGGCGTGTAGCCCTCTGAAGGCGAGGACGTGTAGTCCTTTGAAGGTGAGGGCATGCAACCCTCCGATGGTAAGGACGTGTAGTCCTCTGAAGGCGAGGGTGTGTAGCCCTCCGAAGACGAGGATGTGTAGTCCTCTTAAGGCGAGGGCATGTAGCCCTCTGAAGGCGAGGACGTGTAGTCCTCTGAAGGTGAGGGCATGCAGCCCTCCAAAGGCGAGGACGTGTGGCCCTCTAATGGTGAGGACGTGCAGCCCTCTGAAGGGGAGGGCGTGTAGCCCTCTGAAGGTGAGGACGTGCAGTCCTCTAAAGGTGAGGACGTGTAACCCTCTGAAGGTGAGGACGTGCAGTCCACTGAAGGTGAGGACGTGCAGTCCTCTGAAAGTGAGGGCGTGCAACCCTCTAATGGAGGACGTGTAGTCCTCTAAAGGCGAGGACGTGTAGCCATCTAAAGGCGAGGACGTGCAATCCTCTAAAGGTGTGGACCTGTAGTCCTCTTAAGGCGAGGACATGCAGTCCTCTGAAGGTGAGGGCGTGCAGCCCTCTGATGGTGAGGACGTGCAGCCCTTTGAAGGTGAGGGTGTGCATCCCTCTGATGGTGAGGATATGTAGTCCTCTAAAGGTAAGGGCGTGCAGCCCTCTGATGGCGAGGACATGTAGTCCTCTGATGGCGAGGACGTCTAGTCCTCTGAAGATGAGGACGTGCAGCCCTCTGAAGGTGAGGACGTACAGTCCTCTGATGGCGAGGACGTCTAGTCCTCTAAAGGTGAGGACGTGCAGCCCTCTGATGGTGAGGGCGTGCAGCCCTCTGATGGAGAGGACGTGTAGTCCTCTGATTGCGAAGAAGTCTAGTCCTCTGAAGGTGAGGACGTGTAGCCCTCTAAAGGTTTGGACGTACAGTCCTTTTATGGCGAGGACGTCCAGTCCTCTAACTGCGAGGACGTGCAGTCCTCTAGAGGTGAGGACGTGCAGTCCTCTGAGTTTTGCAGTCCTCTGATGGTGAGGACGTGCAACCCTCTGATGGTGAGGGCGTGCAACCCTCTGATGGTGAGGACATCTAGTCCTTTGAAGGTAAGGGCATGCAGCCCTCTGATGGCGAGGACATGTAGTCCCCTGATGGCGAGGACGTCTAGTCCTCTGAAGGTGAGGACGTACAATCCTCTGAAGGTGAGGACGTACAGTCCTCTGATGGCGAGGATGTCTAGTCCTCTAAAGGCGAGGACGTGCAACCCTCTAATGGTGAGGACGTGCAGCCCTCTAATGGCGAGGACGTGTAGTCCTCTGATGGTGAGGAAGTCTAGTCCTCTAAAGGTGAGGACGTGCAGCCCTGTGAAGGTGAGGACGTACAGTTCTCTAATGGCGAGGACGTCTAGTTGTCTAATGGCGAGGACGTGGAGTCCTCTAAAGGTGAGGACGTGCAGTCCTCTAAAGGTGAGGGCGTGCAGCTCTCTGATGGTGAGGACATGTAGTCCTCTGAAGGTAAGGGCGTGTAGCCCTCTGATGGCGAGGACATGTAGTCCTCTGATGGCGAGGACGTCTAGTCCTCTAAAGGTGAGGACGTGCAGCCCTCTGAAGGTGTGGACGTACAGTCCTCTGATGGCGAGGACGTGCAGCCCTCTGAAGGTGAGGACGTACAATCCTCTGAAGGCAAGGACATGCAATCCTCTGAAGGCGAGGACGTGTAGCCCTCTAATGGTGAGGACGTGCAGCCCTCTGAAGGGGAGGGCGTGTAGCTCTTTGAAGGTGAGGACGTGCAGTCCTCTAAAGGTGAGGACGTGTAGCCCTCTAAAGGTGAGGACGTGCAGTCCACTGAAGGTGAGGACGTGCAGTCCTCTGAAAGTGAGGGCGTGCAACCCTCTGATGGAGGACGTGTAGTCTTCTAAAGGCGAGGACGTGTAGCCCTCTAAAGGCGAGGACGTGTAGTCCTCTAAAGGTGTGGACCTGTAGTCCTCTAAAGGTGAGGACTTGTCGTTTTATTTTGAAACTTATTTTTGCTTTACTTGTCGTTTTACGACACCCTCACCAAATGTGTAGCACGAGTAATTTCTGATTGAACGGTCTTGGAAGTCCAAACTCAGGAGCGCAGGTCGCTTGAGCAAACAGACCAATGGCTTGCACCCTCATTCCGGTGAAAGTTGAATAAGCAAAGATGCGTTTGTGTGAGGATGAGGGACAAAGATATCAAATTTATCCATTTTATTTAGCATTATAACTGTGGTTTACAATAATGGCATAAACTTGAAAATCCTGATGAGTCATTAGAGACATCTAACAACGGCTTTCAAAATTGCCCCATGTATGGCATCTCTTGTCAATGTCAGGATTTACACGCGATTCTCCTCAAATTTCAGCCAGCCCGCATTAATTTGACCTTGCACCTTACGCTTCAGGGCCCTACAATGCTCAATGGAACGCCTCGGGGCTTCTCTATGACAAGCACACGTTGCGTTCGAGTCGTATTCTCGAAGAAATGGAGGTTGATGAACCTTGGCTAGGGTTATGGCTACATTGAATTATCAAGTAGATATGGGAGCAAGTCAGCATAGGACACCGGAATTGGGGTGAATTCTACAGGCTTTTTCGCTGCAAAATTCATTTCTTGGTTGGTGTTTTGGTTTGTGCTAAAGGTGGTGTTCGTCATTGGAAATGCGGTAGATAGGCTTTGTGGTTGATTTAGGGATGGCCTTTGTGGATAATTGGGTGGTGGGTAAGGAGAAGGTTTGTTATTGGCTGAGTAATGACATTGTTGGGTTGGTGGGAAACTTGGCTGTATAAGAATGGCAGTCACAGCATGGGTTTCTCCCTCATTCTCACCCTCTTCATTTGCCCCAAATTTTTTGCATTTATCAAAGCATGATGATCAGATTTGCCTCTTTTTAGACCCACTTCGATCATTTCGCCAGCGAAGACCAAATCCGCAAAGCTTGAAGGTGTGTAACCCACCATTTTCCATAATAAAACACTAGCAATATGTCTACTATCATTGTTATTATTTCTTTCTTCGTCATTGAGGGAAACACTTGGGCTGCCAGATCCCTCCACCTTTGGGCATATTCTTTGAAAGATCGGTGCCCCCTTTTTGCACATGTTCTGTAGTTGCATCCTATCCGAAGCCATTATACTGACACTGCCTAACGAAGGCAACCATTAGGTCCTTCCAAGAATGGACTCGGGAAGGTTCCAAGTTAGTGTACCAGGTAACAGCTACCCCAGTAAGACTTTCTTGGAAGGAATGTATCAGCAATTCCTCATCTTTTGCATATGCCCCCATCTTCTGACAATACATCTTTAGATGGTTCTTGGGGCAAGTAGTCCCCTTGTACTTGTCAAAGTCCAGCACCTTGAACTTGGGAGGGGTGATGATATTGGGTACTAGGAACAACTCTTTTAGGTTAGCAAAGGCATAATCTTCACCTCCTTCAATGGCCCTAAGCCTTTCCTCTAGATGATCCAACTTTCCCATTTCTGCCATAGTATGAGGGTTTTTACTTGTTGTGGAATGCAAGAGGTGTAGTTGTGGGTGATACTGAGGGCCCTCCAAAGTGTTTTGCAGGGGTATACCACCAACTGCTTGCCCTTCAGTGGCATATCCGAGGCAAGGCTCGAAGTCGGCTAGATTATGGTGGGGAATTTCATGTGTCTCTAATCGAGGCCGTACCCGAATCAAATAAACATGAAAATGCAGTAACTAGGAAGTGATCCTAGGTCGTTTCCCAACGAGCAGTGACAAGCCAAATGTTCATAATATACTTGCAGTAACAGTAACAGTAACGATGGGGGGGGGGGGTTGTTTGCTTTTGTAAATTAAACAGCGAATATATGTGAATTAGAAAATATCAGAATTAAAACACGTTGCTTCCCCTTGATTCACAAGAAAGTCTCTTATCCTAGGTTGCGAGAATTTATCCTTTATCAGTTTAACCACTTAATCCAACCCTAAATTAAATTACTAAGCGAAATTCAACATAAGGCATTCATTATGTGATTAAGCATCACATACACCAATTACTCATGAACGATCATTAAGCATGAACGTAAATTAAGCGCAGAGACAATTAATCAAGCACTAAGCATGCATGAATTAAAAGCAACAAATTCAAAGTAATTAGTGAAGAGGAAAAACTAAACAGAATTTAACAGTAATAATAGAACCTCAAAGAGAACTGTGCTTGATCCTCAAGGGAAAACAACGCTGTGGACTTAGCCTTCCATTAATCAAATAGAGAATGAAATTTTATTGATAAAACTAAAAGTCTGAACTGGAATTGAAAAAAACGAAAATAAAAGAGAAAGAGAAGAGAGACTAAAACTAAAAACGAAAAAATAGAAGAGAGAGAGGAGAGAGAGAGAGTCTCCCGCGAGGGAGAGAGGGAGTCCCCTAAACTAGAACCTTGGTGCTGTTATATAGTTTTTTTCAGCCCCAAAGCTTACAAATATGTTTTAAATCCAAGCCCATAAGTAAAATCAAATCAAATCTAGATAAGATCTAGATGAAATAATATCTAGATGAGATCAAATCTAAATAATATCTAGATAAGATAAGATCTAATTTTATAGAATAAATTAGTCTGCCCTCTTCAAGTCCAAGCCCAATTCTAGATTCAAGCCCAATGCTAGATTCAAGCCCAATGCTTCATTAATTCCATCAAATTAGCTGAATGGGCCCAAATAATAAAACTGCCTAATTAATTGACAATTAAGACCAATCAATAATTAAAATGGTGCAAAAAGGGTTTAGAAAATAGAAGAAAATGATGGCACATCAAAACCCCCCATACTTAGCCTTTTGCACTCATGGGCAAAATGAAACAAAGAACAAAATCCAAGGATATCAGAGGGAGACAAACAAAAACATTCACATATTTCTCAATGAACATCAAGGAATAAAAGGAATGGGTAACATTTAACATAAGGAGATCCAAAAAGTCAAGACATTCATGAAAATCATCCAAGCAACCCAATCATGGCAAAATAGTTAATCAGCTCAAGAATGAAAAGTGATAAAGCCTCACAAGATATACACTCTATCTCTCAAGTGTCTAGGCTACTATTTACCCTCAAAGCACCCATGAAAGCAAACACCACATAAACTTGGCAAGATTCTAAAATTGACAATCAACCCATAAACACAAGCACATGAGGATCAAAAGGTCTTTTAAGGTTGTAATGGGGCCAAGGACAAGGTATGGAGAAATATGGAATAAGTGGTTAAATCCCAAAGGAATAGAGGAGCAAAGGGGAATAAGTGCATATTAAGAAAAAAAATAAGAAAATAAAAAGAAGTAAAGATAAAAATTAAACATGAAGAGTAGAACCAAGAGTTTCATCATTCTTGTGCCATTTAAGATCTTATTCACTCAACTTTATTGCTTTTTTTTTTTGTTTTGTTTTGTTTTGTTTTTTTTTTTTTTTTTTTTTTTTTTTTGCCTTTGAGAAACAACATTTCATTCAGCATGTCCAACATTTAACCAATATACAATGTACATCAAGTATGGCCCAAAATACATCATGAAGCATAGTCAACAAAACAAGTTGTCCAATGAAACAAAAACCCCCCACACTTATTCCCAAAACAATTCCAAAGCTCCAAAATTCCTTAAGGATATGGTAATATCATGGTTTTTCACTTAAGGCTTGTAGTGAGCTTCAAAACAAGGAAAGGGAAACAAGGCTCAAAAGGGCTATCAAAGGAATTAATTCAAGGTAAGTCAATTTGGCTAGAAGCTTATAAGAACAAAATTGCCTTAATCATTTCCAAATATGCATGTGAATTAGGACGCATCAACAAGAATCAAGCCAAGGCTATTGTGCAAGCAATCAATGGGGCAAAACACACCAAATGATTATAATGATGGATGGCTCAAATTCTCACAAAGGTAAAATCATCACTTTCAAATTGAGCTTTCAAAACTATCATGACATGTAGAGAAGAATCAAGGATTTCAAGTCACAAAATGTCAAGAACTTTTATTTTCAAAACAATTACCCATTTCTTGAACATATCCTATAATTCAAAGAAAAACATGCAAAGTCGTACGTGCACACAAAATTGACCCAAAATATTAAACTAAAAATCCGACGAAACTAACAACATTAACAAATTAACACAACTAACAAATTAACAAAACCAACAAAACTAGCAAAACCAAAGAACACTCCCCCCCCCCCCCATACTTAAACAACACATTGTCCTCAATGTAGCACAATTAAAAGATTAAAAACAATTAAATCATCAAAGAGAATCGGACAAGTGTAATAAAAGCAAAGAAGGAGATAGGAAAAGAAAAACTCCCTAAGTCATGGTGGAGGAAGAGTAGGGTGGAGTAAGGAAGTCTCTTCCACCACTACGTCCACTAAAGAAGGGTTCGTGAGGAATGACTTAAGTCGATGTCCGTTGACCTTGAAGCTCTTGTTTGTGGAGTCGCTTTTGATCTCAACTGTACCATAAGGAAAAACATTAGTAACAACAAAAGGACCAATCCACTTAGACCTCAACTTACCACTCATGAGTCCAAGCCTAGAATTATACAATAACACTTTTTGCCCAACCACAAAGTCTTTTTTAACTATCATGCTATCATGGAACTTCTTGGTCTTTTCTTTGTAGAACTTGGCATTCTCGTAGGCGTCTAGGCGGATTTCATCTAACTCACTCAGTTGCAACTTCCTTTCCTCGCCAGCTTGATCCATAGAGAAGTTGCAAGTCTTCACTGCCCAGTAAGCTTTGTGCTCAATTTCCACTGGAAGATGACATGCCTTTCCAAAGACAACCCGATAAGGAGACATTCCTATGGGTGCTTTGTAGGCAGTCCGATGTGCCCAGAGAGCATCATCAAGCCTGGTACTCCAATCTTTCCTGCTTGGCTGCACAATCTTCACAGCAAAACACCCAAGACTGAAACAGGGACTTTGTTTGTATTTAGATTAATGCAAACCCAATTTAAAAGCAAGAGATAAGAATTTAAAATAGAAGATAGAAGATAAGGTAAAGAAAAGATAAGATATTTAAAGATAAAATTAGAAGATAAAAGAAAAGATAAGATATTTAAAGATAAAATTCGAAGATAAAAGATTGAAAGATCAAAATAGAAGATAAAGATAATAGATAAGATAAGATAAAAAATTTAAAGATAAGATATGATAAAATATTTAAATTGCGATAAAGATAACTACTTCTAAGAAATTCAAATAAATAAGATCTAAATCTACTAAATCTAAATACTTACTCCTAAAACCCAACAGTAAAAAAAATAAGGAATAACTACTTCTAAGGAAGACCCACAATGAAAATAAGGACTAAAATCTATATATTAAAATCGCTAAAACCTGACAAGTCTAATTAGCCTAGATATATGGATTCTGGATTTGTCTGTTATCAATACCAGTGAACTAATCAACACTAACACACATACTAACACAATACTAACAATTAAACATAAAACACGAAAGGATTAAACACACAACAATAGCTAGCTATTATGAACCTTTGGACACTTAGCAACAGCCCTGGTAGCGGCAACTGCAACCGCATTGGCTTCCATTATCTTCTTCATGCTCATCATGGCCTCCATCATTGTGGCCATTTGCTCTTTCATGGCCTCCATGTCGGCCTTTATCTGCTCTTGCACCTCCTCTACTTCACCCATTACTCAAGCTCTAGCACGGGTTCGGTAAGGGCGCCGTAAAGCGTGTTCAATGATTAAGTTCTTTTTTTTTCAAGGAAAGAATGCAACGAGCAATACAACCAATAAAAAGCACGGATGTATGTGAATGATGCACAGTATTGCGAATTTTTATGCAGGACATGGGGTTGAATCAATTTAGATTTTCAACATGGTCCATGACATCTTTGTCAAGGTGAAACTGGAAGTAACAAGGACATCAACAATCCTAAATGTGTTTGGCAGTAGACGAAGCAGTGATGTAACTCGATCCATCTTTTGCCCCAATTTTTGCAAGATGGTTACTTCCATATTTCAACTTGACTTGATGAACCTTTTCGTAAAAGCATGAGCTTTGTTCAACCCTATAATCCAAGGAATGCCAATTCTGATCGCCAATACTTCAACAACATTTCATAGGGAAGAATGACTCGGGCATACTTTAAGCTATGCATGGAAAATGTAATTATGAAATTGAGATGCCCAAAGAAACATCATTTCCTAGTTAACCATGCATTAGGTACCATGTTCAATCATTTTGTTTTTAAGTGAAACGGGTTTATGATCCCAACATGGTTGGCTCATGGTACCGAATATATGCAACTAAGAATGCAGCGTGAATTTTCACGCTTTCTTTTTTTTTTGTTTTTGTTTTGCTGAGGAAAACGCAAGGATCACGCATGAGCAAACATGAAAACAATTGGTATGCAATTTGTAGATAAAAAAAGTTTGTTGAACGCATATGCATGATGATGCAATGACTCATGCAAATGTGAGGCTGGAATATGATAACGGACAAATGCAGGAACAATATGTTCATTTTGATGCCATGAAGAGATGCTTATGCGATGCATGATATGAATGCATTTACGGAAACGAGAGCCCGGAAAATTATCTCTTCTTACTTGCACACTTGGGGGTGCAGTGCCCCATGTGTGTAGTTAAGAAGGTGATATGGATCTTCCGGCTTCCCATGACAAAAGACGAGACCAACATACAATGCGTGCATGACGACATGATGCATATGCACAAAAGAATAACACGGGGATGTACACAGTATGACAATATCCACAAATAATCATACAGAAAAGGCATACATGACATTTAGGTTATATGCATGGCAGTGTTTAAAATGGCATGCAGCGTGTTTGCTTCGTGCCCCTATTTTAGGGACCTACACGGGAGGAACTAAAAGGCCTTTTAGTGATAATTCCCAAGGTGGTCATATCTCTCTTGATGGTTTCTAGAGGTATCATCCCCTTCAAAGAACATATTGCGGTAGTAGGGACTACCAGCAACAATATGTTATCAAAGAGAAAAACTCTAGATGAGGGTTCACTGTTATCAAGCAAGTCGGAGACCTAGCATGACCACAGATTCACCTCCACTCCTTATGTTCCCATGGACCCGGGTATAGGGCCCCTTTTCAACTCACCGTGTGTGCAAATAGTGTTGGTGTTTGTGTGCATCAAATGAATAAACATCTATCTCATGCATACATTTAAAAAGCATACTAAAAGCATAAAAGAGTTATATACAAGTGTCGCAACCTACCCTTCGACGGGAGGGCGATGCGTGGCTCGCGGGTGTGTGTTCCAAAGGAGGAAAATGCGCGGAGTCGCCACCAACGTTTATTTGAGAAAAACATCGGAAAAATCGGAAAAGACGGCAGCCCACGCGTCCGTCACAAGAGACGGCAGCCTTCAATCAAGTGTGCAAATATGACTTCAATTTATATTCTTTTCCCTTTTTACATTCTTATGTCTTTTTATGCCTTTTTATGTTTTTATCTTTTTGTGGTCGACAAGGGCGTTTCCCTTTGCTCCTAGGTATTCCTCAATTGTGATGAGAAAATCAGACCTACGTAGTTCTTTTGTGAACAAAGCGTTTTGGTTATTTTTTATCCTTTTTTGCAAGATATGTTTTTTTTTCTAATGAAAGGTCATTTAAGGCGTTGGACCATTAGACAATCTTTCGATTCTTTTGAAAAGTGAGAAAACATGAAGGCATTGGACCATTAATGATTTCTTTATTTTTGAAAGAGGTAACAAAGTTACATATTGATTTTAGGCTTTTTAGAAATCTACACTTAACCAATAAAAGCGGAAAAGATCATTTCAAGGCGTTGGACCTTTGAAAATGGCTTTTTTAGGCGATGACAAAAGTTTGGTTTATGAATTGATTTTAGCCTTAGTTTTACTTTGGTTATTAGTCGATTCGATTAAGAAAGAGAAATCCCAAAGAAAAACGTCCGATTGATTTTTTTTGATTTATTTTACTAAAAGATATTTTTGATTATTATATTATTATTTTACCTCTTTTTGGTTTCCAACGTGGTTACGGCATGACCGAACGGTCAGATTTCATTTTAACAGAAATTAACGGATGTTACAATTCAAATGATCGGTGGAAATTTATTTTATTTTTGATTAGAGGAGAAAATGACTTAAGTAAATGACTAAAGCACGTCAAAAGGGGGTACGGAAAGTAAATGAAATGAGAATAAAAGCACGTGAAAACAAATGAGGACCACTAAGGGTACATAGAATGAATTGAAAAAGTTTGATTTCGGGTACTTACCGGTTGAAGACCGAAGAACGACGAAGAACGAACGAAGAACGTCTAAGAACGGTTGAAAGTCTTCGCGAAATAACCCACGGAAACGTTACGGAAGCGCTTCGGCTTGGATTTTCTTCACGGAAACGATTTTATTCACTAATTTCAAGTGATCTCGAATTACCAGGAGGGCTGAACATTTTTTCCCTTCACCTCTCCCCCTATTTATAGGAAAATAGGGGAGAAGCTTGCCACCCAGCTCGCCCAGGCGAGCTCAGCTCGCCCAGGCGAGCAAGGTTGCTTCCTCCAGAAGCAACCGCCTTCTGGAGGAATATTCTGGAAGGCCCAAGTGGGCCTGGTTGCTATTTGCACCCCCATTTTTACTAAATACACCCCTTGCTCTTTTTTGGTAATTCTTTTTCCGTAACGTTACGAAATTTTATGAATTTCGTAACGATGCTTGTTTTCTTTCCATAATGTTATGAAACCTTACGGATTACGTAATCATCCCTTTTTTGCCTTCCAGAATGTTACGGAACTTTACGGATTGTGCACTAACACTTCCTTTTAATTTCTGGCATGTCACGGAACTTCACGGATTGTGCTACAATGCCTTCTTTTGACTTCCAGCATGTCGTGGAACTTCACGAATTGCCTAACGATGGGTGCCAAGTACCTCGAAGTGGTCAAACGAGGGTCGCATCCCAACAACGGATGGTCCCCGGACGAAATTAGGGTATGACAATTGCCCCTATTTACTTGTCTTTTATTGGAGATAAAAGGGAAGTAAAGATAAGACACTAATTTCATTCGAGCGAAACAACATTCGGCCAGTGAACCTCCCTGCCAGCGGAACCTGCAAAAATTTGAAAATGATCAGTACCGACACATCATCTTGATACTGTCGAATTTGTTCCTCTCGGTTGATACAAGACGCAGAATGACCATAATTTGTCTCTGCGTTTTGTTGGAAACGATCGAGTCTGGGCGGCGAGATACAGAATGACCATAATTTGTCTCTGCGTGCCACCGGACACGATCACCTCTGGATGGCGAAAAGGTGCGCGGAATGACCATAATTTGTCTCTGCCCACCTCTCGACTTACTGTTTTTTGAATGACAAAGGGCGCAAAATTTGTCTCTGCGTGTTTATCACCCAACTTGCGAAATCTGAATGACAAAGGGCGCAGAATTTGTCTCTGCGCGTTTATCACCCACCTAGCTACTCCTGAATGATAAAGGGCGCAGAATCTGTCTTTGCGTGTTTACCCACTCAGCTTGTTGTTCCTGAATGATAAAGGGCGCAGAATCTGTCTCTGTGCGTTTATCCACTCAGCTTGTTGTTCCTGAATGATAAAGGGCACAAAATCTGTCTCTGCGTGTTTACCCACTTAGCTTGTTGTTCTTGAATGATAAATGGCGCAGAATCTGTCTCTGCGCGTTTACCCACTCAGCTTATTGTTCTTGAATGATAAAGGGCGCATAATCTGTCTCTGTACGTTTACCCACTCAGCTTGTCGTTCTTGAATGATAAAGGGCGCATAATTTGTCTCTGCGCGTTTACCCACTCAGCTTGTCGTTCCTGAATGATAAAGGGCGCAAAATTCGTCTATGCGCATTTACCACCCAACTTGCTATCATGCTTTGAGTCTTATAGATAGCAAAGGAAAGTTTTAAATGGATAACCACTCGGGTATCTCCGCATGTCACGTGACTCCAATGTCAGTATGACAGAAATTGTTTGCGCGAAAGATGACGTAAATCTCCGCGTGTCAACGGGCTTGTTGGCCGCGATTGACAAAGGGTGCAGAAGACGACGTTAGTCTCTGCGTGCTATCATGCTTTGAGTCTTAGAGATAGCAAAAGAAGGTTTAAACGGATAACCACTCGGGTATCTTTGCATGTCAAGTGACTCCAGTGTTAGTATGAGGAACTCAGACCTACGTAGTTCTGGATAACTTGTGAGACTAAAAATAGTCTCGGTGTTTTCTTCACTAAAATGTGAACATGCTTTAGTAAAGAGAGAAAACTTCCAACTAATCAGAGCAACATATGCTTTTCGGATGAAAAACAATGTGTCTACCGGGGAAGGGGAGTATGCTGATGAAATCTTCTCATAACCACAAATGAGATTTTGGATGTTAGCATTTCGTTTCTAAATGACCATTTAGAGGAAACACTGGGTTCAACAAAAATAGAAGAAAATCACTCAGAGTGTATTAATCTCACACAGGTAAGTGTTTCGTCCTAATTCTGAACCATAGATATGCCATGACTTGATCTTGCAAATCATTTCCTATCGAATCAAAGATTACATGCATGATCATGGATCAGTAGGACTTTTTCTTGGGAATGGTGTTTTTTTGTGGGAATTTTGGCTTTGAATGTTTTTGGCCTTTTCCTTTTCTATTTTTGTTTAGTGCGGGGCAAAAAAGTCACCGACGCACAAGATTTTGGTTGGTAATCAAAGGGAGAGGGCCACTTTAGGTCGTGGTTTCCTTTTTTTTTTTTTGTTTTCTTGGTGACAATTCTGTATTTGTTTAGATGTTGTCTGGTTCAAAGACCTTTCTGCGTATTTCTTCTGTTTTTTTCTTCCGATCCTTGATCGGGAATTTTCTTTCTCTTGTGTTTTTGCTTTCTCCCACTCTTTGATTGGGAATTTTCTCTTTTTGCTTTCTTCCGATTCTTTGATTGGGAACTTTCTTTTCTTTGTTTTCTTCCGAGGGCAAGGCTTATGGTAAGTTGGGATTTTGGTTCAAGGCTTGTAGAACGGATGGACATGATATATGTCAGGGTGTTGGTCTGGTTCAGGGATAAAAGGGAATGTCCCACATTATTTCCATGACACAAATGCAATAATGATGATTTGGAAATTTTATGCAAAACTAGTCATGCATGCACCTATGTGGACACTCAAGTGTCGAAATTTTTTTGGTCATGCGATGCTAGGGCTCATAATTCATTTTCTCTATTTTAGTCAACCCGGTGTTTCCAAAATATGTTCTTTTATCAATTTGTGCATTCATCCGAGTCTATCTTGGGTGTTCGAAAAACTTTTCACAGCATTTACTCTTCAAATGTGTACACACAGTTTTTTTCAAAAACTAGCTATGATCAGTGAATTTTTTCAAAGAAAAGTTGGAAATTATCTCTTTTCACAAGCATGTTGTTTTTTAGCTAGACAACTTTTTATTTTTATTTTCTTTTATTTTCTTTTTTTATCATTTGTTTATTTCTTTTTCTTGTTTGTTTTTGTTTTTTCCTTTTCATGAGGTATTTTGCTACCTAAACATGTGTATATTTTTGTGAGGTATTTTTGTTATATACATGCATATCCAAGGTATCTTGCTACCTAAACATACATACATACATACATACATACATACATATATATATATATATATATATATATATATATATTGGTGAGGTATCTTTTTGCTACATACATGCATATCTAAGGCATCTTGCTACCTAAACATACATATATATCTTTTGTGAGGTATTTTTTGCTACATACATGCATATCTAAGGTATCTTTCTACCTAAACATACATATATATATTTTGTGAAGTATATTTTTTTTTTGTTTACATACATGCATATCTAAGGTATTTTCACTACATAAACATACATATATATATTTTGTGAAGTATTTTTTTTGTTTACATACATGCATATCTAAGGTATTTTCACTACCTAAACATACATATATATATTTTGTGAGGCATGACTACCTTCCGAGCTTGTGCTTGTTTTATTCAAATTCCTAGGATCATGAGCAACTAGGTGTGTCCTACTATAACTTGCGAAACAAAAGGTGATCAAATAACAAGCAGAAATTTAAAAGTTACTAGGTTGCCTCCTAGTAGCACTTCTTTAACGTCTTGAGCTGGACGCTTGATGATTTGTTGGTCACGGACCTAGTACTTTTGCTTACCTTTGGGATTGGACTTGGCCGCCTATTGGTTGGCGATGCATCATAGGCAACGCTCTAACCTTTTTGTGGATGAGCTGAGGTGAACTCCAGAGGTGGTGGCAGTGCGTTTGTTGCCCGATGCTGCGATGCCTTGCCCTACGCCTACCTGGGGGCGCAGTACTTCTCGATGAAAGCCCTGTTAATAGGGGCTTGATGACCTTGTTGGGGGTGATGAGCACTCCGTAAAACTGATAGAGGCTCGTAATCAGAGCTGGAAACCCCAGGACCCTGTTGGACTTCTCCGGGTCCACTGGGTGTCTTGCGGGCGCGATCCCTACAAACAATAGATGACATCAGAAATCAATTGAGCGATGTGCATACTTACCTATGTCATGATGGCGTGACCTTGCTGGGGGGAACAAGCACACTGTAGGACTGACAGAGACCCGTAACCAAAGCTGGAGATCCCAGGGCCTTGTTGGACTTTTCTGGGTCCACTGGGTGTCTTGTGGGCGCGACCCCTGCAAATAGTAGATGGCATTAGAAATCAGTTGAACAATATGCATACTTACCTATGTCGTGATGGCATAGACCAACCGATACTTTCGCAGGGGGAGATCGGCATTATGGTCGCTGGGCAGAATTTTGCTAAGTAGCAACGTCATTTATATCTGTGTAAGAGTGGTCATGTTGGTGCGCATGATCCACACTCGTCTCTTTGCAGCGGCACGGGTGAAATCTTGCCCCGGTATGCATAGTAGCTGTGTGATAGCCTCCCTCTCTGGTTGTGCTCGCACAGTTGGCCCTCCTCCAATATCAGGGGGTGGCCCAGGAACTAATAACAGGAAACTACTGGCCCCTTAACCGGGAGTGCAAGTCTCGGTTAAGCATTTAAGGGCAGAGGACCTTAAATTATCTTAAGGTGTGGATATGGAGCCCACTGAAAGTGAGGATGCGTAGCCCTCTAAAGGCGAGGGCGTGCAGCCCTCTGAAGTTCAGGACGTGTCGCCTTTTGAAGGCGAGGGAGTGTAGTCCTATGATGGCGAGGACGTGTAGTCCTCTAAAGGTGAGGGCGTGTAGCCCTTTGAAAAGGGGGACATGTAGTCCTCTGAAGGCGAAGGCGTGTAGCCCTCTGAATGTGGGGACGTGTAGTCCTCTGATGGCGAGGATGTGTAGTCCTCTAAAGGCGAGGACGTGTAGTCCTCTGAAAGTGAGGGCGTGTAGCCCTACAAAGGCGAAGGTACTTGACCCTTTAAAGGCGAGGACGTGTAGTCCTCTGAAGGGGAGGACATGTAGTCCTCTGAAGGCGAGGGCGTGTGGCCCTCTGAAGGCGAGGACATGTAGTCCTCTGAAGGCGAGGACATCTAGTCCTCTGGAGGCGAGGACGTGTAGTCCTTATTTTGTGATTTTGATTTTGATTTTTTTGGAAAACACATATTGACTGTCCTTTTGAAAGAGGTGATAATTCATGCAACCTTATCCTATCTTATGTAATTCTTTCTGGGAACTCCCTCAGAGTGTATGTTCTGTTTGATTTAGTCACTTGACCATTTTGGAGTGACGGCAATGGAGCCGTTTGATGTTTAACCAATCCATTGAAATTCTCGAGTTTGTCCCCTCTTTTTCTTTGTTTAAAAACATCGACGGGCGAGAACTTTTGATCTGCCCCTATGTTCACTTGAGGCTCATGCACGATGCCCCTCATTGCCCCAGTGTATGGCTTTGAGGTACCAATTGTTATCTTTCGTCATGACCTTGTAGCTGGGAACCTATTGGGTAAGAACTTTCAATCTGCCCTAGGTTCACTTGAGGCTCATGCACGGTGCCCTTCATTGCCCCGGTGTAGGGCTTTGACGTACCAATCGTTGTCTTTCGTCATGACCTTGTAGTAGGGAACCTATTGGGTGAGAACTTCTAATCTGCCCCTAGGCTCACTTGAGGTTCATGCACGGTGCCCCTCATTGCCCCAGTGTAGGGCTTTGAGGTATCCATCATTGTTTTGTTTTCACAACCTCATGGTGAGGAAGAATGAAAGAAGCTGTTGATTCTTGCAAAAAGAATTTTCCAAGGACGAGAAATAGTTGAATGATTTTTTTTCATTTGATGGATTAAGTCAAATGACTCCTATGTAGAAGCAAGATGTTTTGATGTTTTGATGATGCCAAAGGATCAAGTGCTTCTAAGACAAGAATCCAAGAATCCAAGAAAATCAAGATATATGATCAAGTTGATCTCTAGAATCTTAGGAAGAAGTTTCCAAATTGAAAAAGCAAAAGGTTTGGCCTAAAGAATTCTATCTAAATCATTTTAAATTGAGATTTACTCTCTGGTGATTGATTACCAACAGCTGAAAATGTTTATAACAATCACTAGAAATTTGAATTCAAAATTTATAATGTGTAATTGATTACACATGGATGGTAATTGATTACCAGCAGTTTATTGAACGTTTTAATTCAAATTTTAAAGCCTGTAATCGATTGCACAAGTCTTGTAATCGATTACCAGAGGGGATTTTCAGAAAATAATTTCCAAGAGTCACATCTATTCAAATGGTTTATGAATGGCCATCAAAGGTGACTTGGAAACACGAATTAAAAGAGAGTTTTCATTGCCCAAAAGTTTTATCCTCTCAAAAGATTAAGAGTTTTTCTAAACTGAAATGTCTTATCCTCTCAAAAAGATTCCTTGGTCAACCACTTGCATATTCAATGAGGAATTTTGATTGATCTTCATTGTACAATCTATCTCTTTTAAGAGAGATTTCTTCTTCTCTTCTTCTTATTTCTGAAAAGGGATTAAGAGACCGTGAGTCTCTTGTTGTAGAGGATTCTTGAACACAAGGGAAGGGTTGTCCCTGTGTGGTTCAGACTTTGTAAAAGGAGTTTTACAAAAAGAGTGGAAAATCTCAAGTGGGTTGCTTGAGGACTGGATGGGAAGTGGCCGAACCAGTATAAATCAAGTTTGCATTCCCCTCTTCCCTTAAACTTCTTTTATTTATTGCTATTTATCTTTTGCTTTAAAGAAGTTTATTTTGAATTGTCTTTTGAGTAATTCATGTTAAGGGTGCATTGTTAATCCAAAAAGAGAGAATGAAAGTTTAATTAGGGAATAGTCTTTGTATCTTAATTCAACCCCCCCTTCTTAAGATAACTGAGGCCATTTGTCCAACATCCTATTCTTGATAACTTACTTCTCTCTAAAAAAGACAAACTTTCCGGAATGATAAAATGAGGTCACATGAACGTCTATATTCTTACTTGAAAACACATTCAATCAAATGCTTTTTTTTTCTTTTTGAACTTTTCTGCTTTACTCGTTGTTTACGACACCCCACCAACGTGCAGGACGAGTAATCTCTGATTGAACGATCTTAGAAGTCAACACTCAGGAGCGCAGATCGCTTTGAGCAAACAAACCAATGGCTTACACTCACATTCCGGTGGAGGTTGAATAAGTAAAGATGTGTTTGTGAAAGGATGAGAGAGACAAGGATGTCAAATTCGTCCATTATTTAGCATTGTAATTGTGGTTTACAATAATGGCATAAACTTGAAAATCCTGACGAGTCATTAGAGACATCTAACAACAACTTTCAAAATTGCCCCATGTGTGGTGTCGTTTGTCAATGTTAGGATTCATGAGCGATTCTCCTCAAATTTCAGCCAGCCCACATCAATTAGACTTTGCACCTTACGCTTCAGGGTCATACAATGCTCAATGGAATGCCCCGGGGTTCCTCCATGATAAGCACACATTGTGTTCGAGTCGTATCCTCGGAAAAATGGAGGTTGAGGAAACCTAGCAGGGGTTATGGCTACCATTGCAGTATCAAGTGGATAATGGAGCAAGTTAGCATAGGACACCAGAATTGGGGTGAATTCTACAGGCTTTTTCGCTGCAAAATTCATTTCTTGGTTGGTGTTTTGGTTTGTGCTAAAGGTGGTGTTCATCATTGGAAGTGCGGTAGATAGGCTTTGTGGTTGATTTAGGGATGGCCTTTGTGGATAACTGGGTGGTGGGTAAGGAGAGGGTTTGTTATTGGCTGAGTAATGACATTGTTGGGCTGGTGGGAAGTTTGGCCATGTAGGAATGGCAGTTGCAACATGGGTTTCTCCTTCATTCTCACCCTCTTCATTTGCCCCAGTTTTCTCATTCGTCCAAGCAGGATGATTAAATTTGCCTCTTTTCAGACCCACTTCGATCCTTTCGCTGGCGAAGACCAAATCTGTAAAACTTGAAGGTGTGTAACCCACCATTTTTCATAGTAGAACACCGGTAACGTGTCTACTATCATTGTAATAATCTCTTTCTCTATTATTGGGGGCACTACTTGAGTTGCCAAGTCTCTCCATCTTTGGGCGTATTCTTTGAAAGATTCGTGCCCCTATTTTGCACATGTTCTGTAGTTGCATCCTATCCGGAGCCATATCAGAATTGTATTGACACTGCCTAATGAAGGCAACCATTAGGTCCTTCCAAGAATGGACTCAGGAAGGTTCCTAAGTTAGTATACTAGGTGACAGTTGTCCTAGTAAGACTTTCTTAGGAAAAATGTATCAGCAGTTTCTCATCTTTTGCGTATGCCCCCATCTTCCGACAATACATCTTTAGATGGTTCTTGGAGCAAGTAGTCCCCTTTTACTTGTCAAAGTCCGGCACCTTGAACTTGGGAATGACCATGTTCGGGTACTAGGAACAACTCTTCTAGGTTAGCAAAGGCACAATCTTTGCCTCCTTCAATGTCCTTGAGCCTTTACTCTATATGATCCAACTTTCCCTTTTCAGCCATAGCAGGAGGGGCTCTTCCCACCGCAAAATGCAAGGGTTGTGGTTGTGGGCGAAATTGAGGGCCCTTCAAAGTGTTTGGCATGGGTATACCACCAACTGCTTGCCCTTCAGTGGCATATCCGAGGCAAGGCTCAAAGTCCGCTAGATTGTGGTGGGGCATTTCATGTGTCTCCCCCACGGTAATGTGCATGATGAGGTTGTCGGCTTTCAATGAGTATGGGAACGGAGTTATTGACATCCTCATTGGGAATGTATGTCACATTGGGTGGTGTATAGTTGGAAGGCAAGCCATATGGCGTGAAGGCGTGCTTGTTTTGAATTTGCACATAATGGGGGCCACTCGTACTTCCCAAATCTTTGCCCACCATATTTGAGGTTGGATGATTCATTTGGTTGAGATCAGATGAGGGCATCGGGTTCACCTTAGCAACAGTCCTGGTAGCAGCAACTGCAACCGCATTGGCTTCCCTTATCTTCTTCATGCTCATCATGGCCTCCACCATTGTGGCCATTTGCTCTTTCATGGCCTCCATGTCGGCCTTTATCTGCTCTTGCGCCTCCTCTACTTTACCCATTACTCTAGCTCTAGCACGGGTTCGGTAAAGGCACCGTAAAGCATGTTCTTTTCTTTTTTATAACAATGATTAAGTTCGTTTTTCTTTTTTCAAGGAAAGAATGTAATGAACAATGCAATCAATGAAAAGCATGGATGTATGTGAATGATACACAGTTGAAGTATTGCAAATTTTTACGCAGGACATGGGGTTGAATCAATTTAGATTTTCAACATGGTCCATGACAACTTTGTCAAGGTGAAACTGGAAGTAACAAGGACATCAATAGTCCTAAATGTGTTTGGCAGTAGACGAAGCAGCGATGTAACTCGATTCATCTTTTGCCCCAATTTTTGCAAGATGGTTACTTCCATACTTCAACTTGACTTGATGAACTTTTTTCGATAAAGCATGAGCTTAATTCAACCCTATAATCCAAGGAATGTCAATTCTGATCGCCAATACTTCAACAACGTTTCATAGGGATGAATGACTCGGGCATACTTTAAGCTATGCAAGGAAAATGTAATTATGAAATTGAGATGCCCGAAGAAACATCATTTCCTAGTTAACCATGCATTAGGTACCATGTTCACTCATTTTGTTTTTAAGTGAAACGGGTTGATGATCCCAACATGGTTGGCTCATGGTACCGAATATATGCAACCAAGAATGTATCATGAATTTTCATGCTTCCCTTTTGGTTTTTGTTTTGTAGAGGAAAATGCAAGGATCACGCATGAGCGAACATGAAAACAAAAGGTATGCAGTTTGTAGAACAAAATGTATGTTGAACGCATATGCATGATGATGCAATGACTCATGCAAAATGTGATGTTGGAATATGATAACAGACAAATGAAGGAACGATATGTTCATTATGATGCCATGAAGAGATGCTTATGCGATGCATGATATGAATGCATGCTAGAGATAAAATGCGAGAGTGATTTGATTCGTACTGATCTTTGGAGTAAAAACGCGGGATAAACTCATTTTATTCAAAAAGTTTAACTAGTCAAGATCTGAGTGATAATACAAACTTCCTAGCGGTTTCTAATTATATGGGCCATTAAGTCTATCATATGCTGACAATAATTGAGAAGTCCGTGGATCTCCACGGGGGCGGAGTAGGTGTCCGCCATTGCTTTGGCCTTGGCTAGCAATCGGGGAAGTTCTTGACTCCCGTTCAAGGTAAGAGCAAACCGGTCCATCCACATCGTTGCCTCTTGATGTAGCGAGTCGATCACCCTTCCTCTAGCCTCCTTTTCCGCGTACACTTGGGCATACTCGTCCGCCACTCTATGCTCGTGGGCCGCGGCTAGATTAGTTCTTCTGGGTACTTGCCGGTCCATCCACATTGTTGCCTCTTGATGTAACGCGTCGATCACCCTTCCTCTAGCCTCCTTTTCTGTGTGCACTTGGGCATACTCGTCTGCCACTCTATGCTCGTGGGCCGTGGCTAGAT